>NC_081548.1:12216180-12254139 GCF_901000735.1 Corylus avellana | reverse complement strand
GAAGATTGATCATAAATTTGTGGATATGATTGAAGGTGCAATTCATGATATTGTGGAGCATGATTTTCAGGAGCTTGAGCTTGACACGCAAGATTAGACTGTTGGCTCCATGATGAGTTATAGGAATCAAAATAGCTGTCGTTCCCCGATCTAGAGAACGATGTGTTCATATGCCCAATATAATTGTTAGAAATTTGTCTTATTGAAGGACATTCTCTAACATGGTGATAAGGGTCATGGCAAAATGGACATGGTCCGTGGGGTATCGGAAAGCATCCCCACATGTGTGAATCAAAAATAAAATAACAAAAATTAAAATAAAAAAGAAAAATAAAGACAATTTAAAAATAAAACTTACTAATATTCAAAGTTGAATGACCCTACATAAAAAGAAAAAAATCAGATCTGTCATTAAAACAGTTTCTGTGCTACTATCTGGATGTGCGATCGATCGCACCTGCTAGTGCACTCGATTGCACTGGTGAGCTCGATCGCCCTGGAATGGGTGCTCGAGCACACCTCCAGAGGCAAGACATGAACTGCGAAAAACTAGAAAATAGAAAACTAAATTAAAACAAAATTAACTAAGGGAAAAAAAATTCCAAACAAAATCAAACAATCCCCGGCAACGGTGCCAAAAACTTGTTGTATCAAATACTACCTAAATTAATAGATAATATTTAGTACGTTTTACTCGCAAGTGCACAAGATCAAACGATAGTAAAGTGCAACAAGTACGAGATCGATCCCACAAGGATTGTTGATTTTATTTTATAATTGATAAAAATATCAAATTGTCACTAAATTGATATTGTGAAAAAGAAATAAAAGATACAAAGATAAATGAAAAGGTAAAGGCAGGGCTTTGATATCCACCACTAAGCATACTTAGATAATATAACAATATGCCAATAATCCAATCATATTATGAATACTTAATGTTTGCCAACCTAAGGGTATGGGTGTCTACTCCTTAAGCTATTGATTTCCCTAAGCAACGAATTAGGCATGGGTGTCTACTCTAATTCTTTTCTTTCTTAAAGGATTTAGTATGGGTGATAAGTGCTAAAATATTCATATTTTCAGCCCTTAACTTGCATATTTTAATCCCATGGTTTTAGTTAATTAGGCCATTTTAATTGATTTTTGTGTTTTTCATACTTTTATAGGCTTTTGGAAGAAAATGAAGTAAAACTAGGTGATTTGGGCTCAAGAGAGAAGAAGGAGACAATTGGAGCTCCTTGGTACTGCGATCAATCGCAGGGTACCTGCGATCGAGCACAATACCCGAGAGGACACAGCATCAATCAGGCCAGGAGTGATCGAGCGCATGCTAGAAGAAGGATCAATTGCAGACTTGTGATCGAGCGCACACGGGCTGCGATTGAGCGCACCCGTGCGCAGGAGACTTATCAAGTGGTGCCTGGATTGACATTCTTTCCATATTAGGGTTTTCCAACTCCAAATTGTAATAGGTCACAAAACCCTACGAAATCCCTAGGTTTACTACTTTGTCTAGGACTTCTAAAGCCTACCAATAGACCCTTAAGCCTCTAGAATAGATATACTTTGTAAGGAGAGGAATAAGAGCTCTTCAAGTTCAAGTCTCGGGTTTATTCTTTTCCTCTCTTTTTTTTTTTATTGTATGAAGATGTTTAACATCAATTTTATGTGTAGCTAATTTAATTAGTAGAGCTTGATTGAAGCCCTAGTTATGTTTTGTTAATATTTCAATATTGGCGCCTTTGTGATGATCTTGTTGTGCTATTTATCTTGATTAATGCCTACTTGCATGAATTCCTCATATGTGTGTGCCTAATCAACATATGCATGTGGTACGGACTAGTTAGTTAAGTCAATTTGGATGGCCGAGTCCGGGGTTTATCATAAGCAACAAAAGAAATCCACACCGGGTTCTTGGGTTAATCAACATGGGGAACCGGGAGTATATGCCATGCCCTAGGCCTATGTGTTTGTCGATTTCCATAGAACATATGCCTTCCTAAGGAACAACTTAGTATAAATCATGTTAAATCCCTTAGGAATGAAAAGAGTTAGAGTATACGCCATGCCTAACTCGTTGCTTAGGAAAATTTATAGCCTTAGGAGTATACGCCGTGCCCTAAGGTTGACAAAAATTAGATATGCATAACTTGATCAAAGCATTGGCATATTGTTATATTAGCCAAATATAACTAGTGGTGGATATCAAAGCCCTACCCTTTATTATCATCACTTCAACAATCAATCTTTGTTTTGCTTAAGGAATCTATTTTTAAACATAAATTCAGCAATCCTCGTGGGAATGATCATGTAATTGCATCATATACTACTATGTTGACCTTGTGCACTTGCAGGTAAAACATACAATTATTATCTATTAATTTAGGTAATATTTTGTACAAAAGTTTTTGGCGCCGTTGCCGGGGATTGCGGCGAATTTTGTTTAAAAATTATTTTCCTTTAGTTTTGTCATTTTAATTTTCAATTTTTAATTTAGTTGTTAGCAAAAAGCAAAAAGAATTTCTTGTTTTCTCTAACTTTTCTGTTTTCTGTTTCAGGTTGCGGATTGGCATTATGTGATTGCGATCAATCTTTAGCCAAGTGCGATCAAGCGTACTGCAATCGAAAGCACCAACCTGTGATCGAGCGCAGTTCCAGGGAGCATCCGGACCGGTAGTACTGAAGCTGCCTAAATGAAGAAGTAATCCAGTTCATACAAGGTCGTCGATCTCAAGCCTCAACTATTCTTCCACTCGATCCTGAAATTGAGCGGACAATTCAACATCGACCTAGAGACAAAGAAGAAGAAGAAATTGAGATGGAAGATTTGCAAGAAAATCCAATTGGGCCAAGACCATTAGAAGCAAATCCACCACGGATGAGGAGACCAATGAAGCAGGCATATGTGCCAACAAACCTCCATCAACCCACTTGCATAGCATATCAACCAGAGGTGGATGGCAGCTATTATATCTCCCCCCAAATCCTCAATGCATTGACTCACTTCAGAGGCACAACTACTGAGGATCCCAACTTGCATCTTAAGGAATTATTTGACTTATGCAAGTTGCAACATGTTCAAGGCCTAACTCCAGAAAGACTCAGGTTAGTTCTCTTTCCTTTTTCCTTGAAAGATAATGCTAAATTGTGGTACAATTCCTTGCCTGCAGAGTCCATTCATACTTGGGAAGAATTGACCACCAAGTTTCTGAAGAGGTTTTTCCCAGCCCAAAAGACAAAACAACTTAAAAGGGAACTTCAAATGTTCCAACAATGAGACGGAGATTTGCTCTTTGAGGCCTGGAACCACTTCAATTCCTTGCTTCTAAAGTGCCCACACCACAACATCCCTCAAGATGAGCAGGTACAAATTTTCTATGAAGGATTAGATGATACTAACAAAGGGATGGTTGATTCAGCTTGTGGAGGAACACTTATGGAGAAGAGTAGTGAGGAAGCTGTGGAACTTTTCGAGACATTAAATGAGCACTCACAACAATTCTGCTCAAGGGGAAGAAGAGGAATTAAGAGCAAGGACATGTATGAAGTAAACCTCAGTGGGGGATCAACCAATCAGTTGGCTATGGTAGAAAAGAAATTGGATGTGCTTGTCAAGGCCATGACTATTCAGAAAATCTCACCTCTGCAATAGGACACACCAATCCAGGTATGTGCTGTTTGTTCCCATTTAAATCACACCACTGAGACGTGTCCTTTTGCAGCACAAGAAGAGGTGAATTTTGTGGGACAAAACAATTATCCCCACAAGAACAACCCATACTCCAATACTTACAATCCAGGATGGCGCAACCATCCAAATTTCTCCTGGAGCAATAATCAAGGATAGCAGAAAGGGCCCCAACAAGCAAGCCAACCAACTCAAGAACCAAAGATGAACTAGCTGAAAAATATGATACACAACCTGGTGTCTTCACAACAGCAATTCATGGTTGATCAAAAACAAGTCAATACAAAGACTGAGCAAGCCATACAAAAACTGGAAGTGCAAATGGGTCAGATGGCAAAGGAGCTGAGTGAGAGGAAGCAGGGAGAATTCCCAGCTCAAACAATACCTAACCCAAGGAGTCACCAGCAATTGAAGGCAGCCACAGCTCTGAGAGGTCCTGCTCCTACAAGAGCACTTGAGCCAAATTCTGAGCTCAAGTGTAGCTCTTCACATTAAGAGCATTACACTCACAAGTAGATGGGTTTAAGCAGGCACGAACCTCAAGCGCATCTACTCACAACAGTGGTACTGAAGCCACTGAATGCGGTAACATTTTCCCTCTTGTCTTCTTCATCTTACTTTCTTTACTTCACATATGTCTCAATTATTCTTTATGTTTTGTTTTCATTAGTGACCTTTGATTTACTTTTGTGACAATCCTAAGTCCCTTTAGAGTATTTTTAGTTGACTTGTAGATTTTTTTTTTTTTTAAAAAAAAAAATAAGGGTTGGCTTAGGTTAACAATGAGAATGGACAAATTAAAAATATATAATAATAATAATAATAATAATAATAATATTAATATTATTAATAATAATAATGATAACAATAATAAGTAAATAAAATAAAAGAGTAAAATATACATAATAGTAATAATATATATATATATATATATATATATATATATATATATATGGGAAGCCCTAGGCAACTAAAACAGAAAAAAAAAAAAAAAAAAAAAAAAGAATGAAAACCCTAAAGTCTAAGCGCCGCCTATCTTTTCTCCTCTTGCCAAACTTATTTATACAAATAAGACAAACCCTAGTACTACGTCTCTCTCTCTCTCTCAGTAATCCACACACACCAAGTCTAGGTGCAATTTCCTCCTCAACGTGAGTGTCAGCCCTGCAGGTATGACCTTGGACTCACAACTTTTCTTCTTATTATTACATATACTCATTCAAAAGCAAGTGGAGTGAAAGTTATTGTTCATTGTAGCCTTGGTTACCGTGTTGACTTGTAGTGGCGAAGAGGGATTGATTTTTTTCTCTATACGTGATTCCATTGCATATCTCACACCTACTTGTCCTTAGAGAAAAGAAAGTTATGACAATGGCCAAACTCACAGTTTTTAAAAACCAGCCCCCTTAATTGTTGTTTAAACAAGTTCTCCCATTAATATTATTTTCTTCTTTTCCACTCTAGCCGTAGACTCTCACTGTCAGCTATGGTTATGTATGAAATATATATATATAATGATTTTTAATATATACGTAAATCTAGATTGTTCCAAAATATGTAAATATATATAATGAGTTGAAGGATTTCAAATATACGTACATCTGATTGTTCAATATATTTATAATGATTCAAGGTATATATATATATAGTACTTTAAAATATATCAAC
Organism: Corylus avellana; assembly: GCF_901000735.1. Taxonomy (NCBI): domain Eukaryota; kingdom Viridiplantae; phylum Streptophyta; class Magnoliopsida; order Fagales; family Betulaceae; genus Corylus; species Corylus avellana. Next base: position 12,248,780 of record NC_081548.1, on the reverse strand, counting down.
ACATATATAGATTCAAGTTGTTCATATATATAGTTCTGACGCAGGTATATATATACACGCATGGTAGTGTTTTATATATATATATATACTACCCATTAATATATATACACGTCCGTCAGCATGCTATGTATATATATATATATATATATATATATATATATACATATATATATAGTATGGAAGAACTTAAAGTATATATATAAAAGAGTAATACTAAATAAAATAAATTCTGGAAATTTTATGAGAAGACATACCTAAATAGCTAAGTAAGTTCATTCTCAATTGATTAGCAAGCCAACTCATAATAGTAGTAGAATGTTTTGTTGTGACGTGTATGAGGGTAGTAATGTGTCTGTATTTCCTTCAGGAGATTAGTTAGCAGTCAGAGAAAAATTTTACTGCAGTCAAGAGGTAAGTGAATTTACTATCCCTTCCATAAAAATTATCATGTCATGCTATTTATGCAACTTTATTTCAAACTGCAAATGATTATTTTGTTTATATTCTTAAATTATGCTACATGCATGACAAGTTTGAGAAAAAGAAATATTGTAAAAATAGTGATGTTTATAAAGAGAATTTTGAGAAAATGATAATAAACCCTCCTACATGTTGCCCTAAGATGTACCTAGAGAAGTACAAGAAACGAGAAAAGAGTGTTATAAAATTGGGGCATATGTAGGGGGGAGTGTATTTTTGGCCCAAGAGAAACAAGAGAGAAGCTCAGTACCGATGCTAAGGATGGAGGCGCAACCGCTGAAAGAGGCTATGCCAGAAGGTGGTTCCATCATAGTTTTTTTTGCCATGCTGAGTGCACCCAGAGTTAATCGGCTGGCCAGGGGATGGGGCTGCGGCCACAGTATCTCATCCCAGGTCGCAAGGACCACGCAACCCTAGTATATGGGGGTAACAGTATACATGGGCCCTAATATGAGATAAAGACTATCATAAATTTTATTGATGAAAATATATTTTATGTGCTTTCTGTTCTCTTTAAAAATATACTAGGAACATATATAGTTATGAGTTCCATTTTTCAAAACGGGATAAGGAGTAAAACTGCTTATGGTTGTGGATTTCACTTGTTGGGCCCCCTTTGGGCTCATCAGTTTTTATTTCTTGTTTCAGGTGGTGACCAGGCTGCACTAGGAGGCCGGAATGGGGGCGGGCGTATTTAAGATTTCTTATGATTTCATATTAGTCAAGTTAATAAGTGCGTTGGCACAGTTTTCTTTCAGAGATTGATAGATTTATTTTAATAAGGATCTCTATCTCGTTGTGAGACATATTTCTGTTAAACAAGAATATTTCAGTTTAGTTATTATTTTTAGACATGATATTCTAGACTTTCATGCATTCATTGTTTTACTAGTATTGTTAGTTGATAAACCTTATGGATCTTTGCGAGTAAGAAAATCATTAACAAACCTAACCCTAACGGGCTGGGGATGTTACAATTTTGGTATTAGAGCAAAGGTTATAAGGTTCTGTAGACTTTAAGAATTAGAACTATTGATAGAAGTAGTGGGGTAATGGGAAGCCACATTCTGGCCAAGTAGAGTCTGTCTTTGTAGTCACTTATAGATAGTACATGAATACATTCTAACTGCTTACTATTTTCTTTTCTTTTACCTCGGTCATAGAACAATGGCACCCCCGACTCCCAGCCGTACTAATAACATCGAGGAGGGTCATATCGAGGGCAACGAGGCTGGGAACGGAGGAAACACCACTGCTAACCAGCAACCGCAAGCTTTGACTGCGTTAGCGGCGCAACTTGTGAGCTTACTGGTAATGGGTACTAATACCAAGGGAGGAACGACCAGTGAAGGACAGCGAGGGTGTACTTTCGAAAAGTTTAATCGGCAACGCCCTCCTGTTTTTTAGGGACAACCCGACGCAATAGCTGCCGAAAACTGGGTCTTACAAATAGAGAAGCTGATGGATGTGATGAACTGCATCAAAGAACAGAGGGTCAAGTATGCTACCTTTTACCTCACTGAGGGAGATGAACGGTGGTGGACCGCTCAGAAGGAACACCTGCAACAACGACTAGGAGCAATCATTCCCTGGATGGACTTCAAGGAGGCGTTCTTGGAGCGATTCTTTCCTCAAACTACTCAATAGGCCAAGGCCTAGGAATTTTCAGAGTTCATTCAAGGATCAATGACGGTGGAGCAATATGCTGCCAAGTTCATTGAACTTTCTCGCTTCGCGCCTTAGTTGGTGTCCACAGAAGAGCTCACAGCAAGAAAGTTTGAACGAGGGTTACAGCCGCGCATCATGAATCAGATTGTGGGATTCGAGATTTGCAAATTGAAAGACTTGATCAACAAGGTAGCAGTTATTGAGTGGACACCGAGAATGAACTCGGAATACTTTAATCAGAAGAAGAGAACTGCACCGCAAGGAAACCGCTCAGGGGGATAATCATTCCATGCCAATAAGAGGAGACTTAACCAACCAGCAGAGAGGAGTTACACACCTCACCAATTCCATAACCAAAGAGGGGGCGAGCAACGCCCTTCCTGCCAGAAGTGCGGTAGGATGCATAGTGGGAATTGCCTCTACGGGCAATCAGGCTGCTTTAAGTGCGGGAAACCTGGACATATCGCAAGGGACTGTAGGACTCCTACCAACAACCGAGCCAATCAGAACCGCTCAGAGGGACAGAGAACCACGGCACCTGCTAGGGTATATGCTTTGACACCAAGCGATGCAGCGGCGTCAAACGACGTAGTAACAGGTACTCTTCCTATTTTGTCTGGTATAGCTTCTGTTCTTTTTGATTCAGGGGCAACACACTCGTTTGTGTCGTATTTCTTTGTTAAAGCCTGCTGTCTGGAGTCTGAAGCCTTAGATGTAAATTTAGCAGTTGCTACACCGATAGGGAGTACAATTTTATGTACCTTAGTAGTTAAGGATTGTCCTATTTTAGTTGAAGGCCATGTCATGCCCGCGAATCTCGTTATCTTTGAGATGAGCGGGTTTGATATTATTTTAGGCATGGATTGGCTATCCATGTATCATGCTTGCGTGGACTGCTTCCACAAGGAGATCGTGTTTAGACCACCGGGAGCAGGAGAGTTCAAGATTTGGGGGAATCAGAATACCGGCACAATCAAATTGATATCTGCACTACGGGCAACCAAATTACTGAGAAGTGGGTGTTCAGGATACTTGGCTTGCGTGACAGAAGAAAAATCGGGATGCAAGCTTAAGGAAATACCTATAGTACGAGAATTTGCGGACGTTTTTCCAGAAGAGTTGCCAGGGATACCGCCGGACAGAGAGATCGAATTCACCATTGACTTATTACCAAACACTGCACCCATATCCAAGGCTCCGTACAGAATGGCACCATTGGAGCTCAAGGAACTCAAGGATCAGTTACAAGACCCTTCTCCGGCCACCATACCATCATCTTTCAACTAAAACCACTTCATACATCCCATTCTCACCCCCAAACTTCAGTATCTCCGAACGCTCATCCAACCTCCAAATTTCTTCCATTTTTTTGCAATTGTGGGTGCTTATCCACCTACATTGCCTCTGTGTTGAGATTTTTGTGTGTTTACAGGGAGTTTCGAGCATCTTTGGCCGTAGTTGTCTTTGTGGTCATCAGAAGTGCGCACCACCTATTCGACAAAAGTCCCCAGTCAAGCTCACAATGCCTAGAGCCCGTACTTCATCATCCCGGGGGTCCGAGGCCCAAGCCATCTCTCCTCCACCCACTTTTGAACAACGGGAGCTGCTGTTTGAAACCACCTTCACCATTAGAGAAGACTTTCAAAACAATCAGGAGACTTATTGGGCGGTCGCCGAGTTTAGGCGAAGGGGTCTCAAAAAGCTCTTTAAACCGGTCACCTCTACCGCCTACTGGAAGTTGGTCGTTGAATTTTACGCCAAGCTTTGCCATGATTGCGACAACTCGGCTGCTCTCTCCTCAAAAGTACAAGGGCAAATTGTTCATGTGACGAGAGCTGACATAGCCGCAGCCTTGCAGTGCAATGATGAGCATCCTCCAAAAACTACAAATCTTGCAGAGCAACCGCCCCGATACTATGTGGCAAAAATCATTGAAGATACGTGCCAAGGGCACCATGCGGATGCCCACCACAATGCCTTCAGCCGGTCCAAGCTACCTCGAAGGTTGTGGTTTGTGGATTCCATTTTGCACTGAAATGCCTTCCCCTTGGGACACAAAACTCAAAGGCGTGATCAATTCCTCCAAACTCTCTACGCCTTCCATAAGGATGCATGGTACTCCATTCCTGACATCATTTGGAACCAAATCCATAAATTTTGGAATGGAGTGCACATTGGGGGAGCAGAGTCCACACATTCATGGGGATTGCCTTTCCCCTACTTGATCACATACATTCTGCTGAAAAAGGGAATTAAGGGCACCAAAGTTGATGAGCCCTTCACCACCATTCCGATATATGGCATTCGCCAATGGAACAAGATCTACTCCCATATGCCCCAGGCACCTCCAGAAGCTGGGGAAGAGGCGGATGAGGTCGAGCCAATAGTCGAAGATAAACCGGCAGCTAAGCCGGTAGTTGAAGATGAGGAGGAGACCTCAATTGATGTTTGAGCCATTCAATACCGATCCCTTTGTGAACAAATGGCAGGTCTTCAGAGAGAGCTAGCTGATCAAAGAAGGGAGGCTCGGGAAGATAAGGTCCTTATGGATCAACGCTTAGCTGCCCTGGAAGAATTGATACGGTCCATCCTAAACCGGTTACCACCACCACCTGGAGCATCTACTTCTGGACAACACTGAGAGGGGACCACCATCTGGCTGAAGACATAAAACTTAGCGCTCATGCACCCCATTGCATATCCTTTTTTTTTTTTTTCCTTTGTGTTTTGTTTATTCTAGTGTTTTTGGTGTTTTTAGTGTTATGTCATGTTTTCTTTTTCCATTCTATTACTGCGATCGATCGCACCACACATGCGATCGAGCACAGATCTCCATTTGTGGGACTACCACACTCTGTTAGTGCGATCGAACGCACAACATGTGTGATCGAGCGCACTTGGTAGCATCCCATAGTTATTTTTTTATTTTATTTTGTTTGTTCAATTTTTATTTAATTTCATTTTTGTTCCTTTTTACTTGTTCGTGTGTTTTATTGCAGGGACAAGTGTGCTTCAATTCAAGTTTAGGGGTGTGCTACGACCTATGCTTTCCAGGACTATTTCCACCATCTCCTGGATACATTCTTTCCTTTACTCAGACACATTGGGGACAATGTGTCATTTAAGTTTGGGGGTATGGGCACACATGTTCACACACACTTTGTCCCAATTTCCTGATTATTTTTGTGTGTTTGTTTGTTTAATAGGAAAAAAAAAAAAAAAAGACAAGTTTATGCATGTTCATGTTGCTCTAAAATTTTAAAGTTGATCTAGAAAGAATTATGGCTTGAATTCATTAGTGAGCTTAAAATTTTGAAAACATGATCTGATGAATGAATCTGTTAGTTTGGTTACTTGCTTAGGCCAGTTGAAAAATCACATGTTTGATCTGATCACACAAGCATATTAGCACATAATCTGTGAGGTATGACATAAGGTCTAATATGTGCGTTTTTGCATCTTGGATGAAATTGGATGACTTATTAGATGACACTTGGCATATATGTTAAAAAAAAAAAGTGAAATAAATGATCATTGATGACTTTTCATTGAGTAGCTGGACCTCTTGTCTCAAAGCATTGAGTGTTCACGTCAAAAGGTGAAAAATTTGGATATGATCAATGTCATGGTTAGTTGGTTTTGTAGCCTTTTTGACTCGAGTTAGTAGGTCCTTAGGGGTGTCTCTACACCTAATACCCTAAAACCATCTGGTTTGGGAGTCATTAACTTAACACTCGTTGCATGGGTCAATTAGAAAAAAGGGAACTAACATTGCACAACCTGACCAAAAATAAAAAATAAATAAAAAGAAAAGGAAAAAAAAAATGCCAGTGTCATTCTAATAGGACATTCAATAAATTCTGAGATAAGGAGACATTGCATATTGGAAAGATTTGGAAACCTCATAATTTTGTACTAATTCACTACACACAAATTTCAAACTTGTGATGATTTAGCATGTCCTTTGTAAGTAATTGCACTTCGAGATTCCAATTCATTGTGCTAAAATATTCATATTTTCAGCCCTTAACTTACATATTTTAATTTTTTGGTTTTAGTTAATTAGGCCATTTTAATTCATTTTTGTTTTTTTTTCATACTTTTATAGGCTTTTGGAAGAAAATGAAGTAAAACTAGGTGACTTGGGCTCAAAAGAGAAGAAGGAAACAATTGGAGCTCCCTGGTACTACGATCAATCGCAGGTATGCAATACCCGAGAGGACATAGTATCAAGCAGGCCAGGAGCGATCGAGCGCATGCTAGAAGAAGGATCAATTGCAGACTTGCGATCGAGCGCACACGGGCTGCGATCGAGCGTACCCGTGTGCAGGAGACTTATCAAGTGGTGGCTGGATTGACATTCTTTTCATATTAGGGTTTTCCAACTCCAAATTGTAATAGGTCTCAAAACCCTATGAAATCCCTACGTTTACTACTTTGTCTAGGACTTCTAAAGCCAATAAATAGACCCTTAAGCCTCTAGAATAGATATACTTTGTAAGGAGAGGAATAGGAGCTCTTCAAGTTCAAGTCTCGAGTTTATTCTTTTCCTTTCTTTTATTTTATTTTATGAAGATGTTTAACATCAATTTTATGTGTAGCTAATTTCATTAGTAGGGCTTGATTGAAGCCCTAGTTATGTTTTGTTAATATTTCAATATTAGCGCCTTTGTGATGATCTTGTTGTGCTATTTAACTTGATTAATGCCTACTTGCATGAATTCCTCATATGTGTGTGCCTAATCAACATATGCATGTGGTACGGACTAGTTAGTTAAATCAATTTGGATGGTCGAGTTATGGGTTTAACATAAGTAACAAAAGAAATCTACACCAGGTTCTTGGGTTAATCAACATGGGGAACCGGGAGTATATGCCATGCCCTAGGCCTCATGTGTTTGTCGATTTCCATAGAATATATGCCTTGCTAAGGAACAACTTAGTATAAATCATGCTAAATCCCTTAGGAATGAAAAGAGTTAGAGTATACGCCATGCCTAACTCGTTGCTTGGGGAAATCTATAGCCTTAGGAGTATACGCCATGCCCTAAGGTTGACAAACATTAGATATGCATAACTTGATCAAAGCATTGACATATTGTTATATTAGCTAAATATAACTAGTGGTGGATATCAAAGCCCTACCCTTTATTATCATCACTTCAACAATCAATCTTTGTTTTGCTTAAGGAATCTATTTTAAACATAAATTCTGCAATCCTCGTGGGAATGATCCTGTACTTGCACCATATATTACTATATTGACCTTGTGCACTTGCAGGTAAAACGTACAATTATTATCTATTAATTTAGGTAATATTTTGCACAACAATGGGTATCTACTAAGTTGTTCTTTAAGAAAGCATAAATTTGTGGAAATCGACAAACACATGAGGCCTAGAGCATGGGTGTCTACTCCTGGTTCCCCATGTTGATTAACCCAAGAACCCGGTGTAGATTTCTTTTGTTACTTTTATTAAACCCAGAACTCGATCATCCAAAGTGATTTAATTAACTAGTCCATACCAGATACATATAATGGCCAATCACATACATATGAGGAATCAATCAAGTTAAGCTGATTATCACAATGGCGCCAATATTGAAATATTAAATAAACATAATTAGCGCTTCAATCTAGCCCTTCTTAAGAGTTAGTTATACATAATTAAAATAAAAGAAAAGGAAAAGGGAAAGAAAGAACCGAAAACCGCTCCTAGAAGTAGCCTCCAATTCCTCTCCCCAAAGTTGTATCTATTCCAAGGATGATTATTCTAAAGGTTTAGAGGTCTTATTTATAAGCTTAGGAATACTCTAGAAAAACCTAGAAACCCTAGTAATATCATGGGGTTTAGTCCTAGTGCAACTAGGACTAGAAAAATGTTGTGCCAAATACTATCCAAATTAATAGATAATATTTAGCACATTTTACTCGCAAGTGCACAAGATCAAATGATAGTATAGTGCAGCAAGTACGAGATCGATCCCACGAGGATTGTTGATTTCATTTAGAATTGATTAAAAATATCAAGTTGTCACTAAATTGGTATTATGAAAAAAAAAAAAATAAAGATATAAAGATAAAGTAAAGGTAGGGCTTTGATATTCACCACTAATTATGCTCAAATAATATAACAATATGCCAATGATCCAATCGTATTATAAATACCTAATGTTTGCCAACCTAAAGGCATGGGTGTACGCTTAAGCTATTGATTTCCCTAAGCAACGAGTTAGGCATGGGTGTATACTCTAACTCTTTTCTTTCTTAAAGGATTCAGCATGGGTGTATACTAAGTTGTTTTTTAAGAAAGCATAAATCTATGGAAATCGACAAACACACGGAACCTAGGGCATGGGTGTATACTCCCTGTTTTCCATGTTGATTAACCCAAGAATCCGTGTGGATTTCTTTTGTTACTCTTATTAAACCCAGGACTTGGTCATCCAAATTGATTTAATTAACTAATCCATACCACATGCATATAATGGCCAATCACATGCATACGAGGAATTCAAGAAAACAGGAATTAATCAAGTTAAGCAACACAATATGATTATCACAAAGGCGCCAATATTGAAATAGTAAATAAACATAATTAGGGCTTCAGTCTAGCCCTCCTTAAGAGTTAGTTACACATAATTAAAATAAAACTAAAAAAAAAAGGGAAAGAAAGAACCGAAAACTACTCCTAGAAGTAGCCTCCAAATTCCTCTCCCAAAGTTATAACTATTCCAGGATGATTATTTTCATGGTTTAGAGGTCTATTTATAGGCTTTTAGAAGTCCTTGACACACTAGTTAACCCAGAAAATTCGTAGGGTTTAGTCCTATTACAAGTGGGACTTGGAAAACCCTAATATGGAAGGAAAGTGAGTCTATGTTGTGCCAAATACTACCTAAATTAATAGATAATATTTAGTACGTTTTAACTCGCAAGTGCACAAGATCAAAACGATAGTATAGTGCAGCAAGTACGAGGTCGAACCCACGGAGATTGTGATTTTATTTAGAATTAATTAAAAATATCAACTTGTCACTGAATTGATATTGTGAATAAAAAAGATACAAAGATAAATGAAAAGGTAAAGGTAGGGCTTTGATATCCACCACTACTTATATTTAGATAATATGTCAATATGCCAATGTTTTGATCATGTTATGTATATCTAATTTTTGTCAACCTAAGGGCATGGGTGTATACTCTTTAAGCTATAGATTTCCCTAAGCAACGACTTAGGCATGGGTGTATACTCTAACTTTTTTCTTTCCTAAAGGATTTAGCATGGGTGTATACTAAGTTGTTCTTTAGGGAAGCATATATTATGTGGAAATCGACAAACACATGAAGCCTAGAGCATGGGTGTATACTTCCGGTTCCCCAGTTGATTAACCCAAGAATCCGGCATGGATTTCTTTTGTTACTTATATTAAACCCAGGACTCGGTCATCCAAATTAATTTAACTAACTAGTCCATACTACATGCATATAATGGTCAAGCACATACATATGAGGAATTCATGAAAACAGGAATTAGTCAAGTTAAATATCACAACATGATCATCACAAAGGCGCTAATATTAAAATATTAAATAAGCATAATTAGGGCTTCAATCTAGCCCTCCTTAAGAGTTAGTTACACATAATTAAAATAAAATGAAAAGAGAAGGGAAAGAAAGAACTGAAAGGTAGCCTCCAATTCCTCTCCCCAAAGTTATGCATCTTCCTAGGATGTCTCCTAAATTCTCTATTGAATTGTGAGGCTTAGAGGTCTATTTATAGGGATTAGGAGAGTCCTAGAAGCCCTAGTAATCCTAGGAATTTCGGAGATTTCAGTCCAAGTCCAATTAGGATAGAGAAAACCCAAGTCCAAATCGGAATAGGATTCGCCCAGAATTGTAGTCCTAACTTGCAGCGTGATTTTGGCCTTGTACCGCTCCGAATTGGGAAAATTTTATTTCACAATGATTTGTATAATTTTGAGTTAGCTTTCCAATATTGCTTGAATCACCTCAATCGGATACCGAGAAGTATGCACAATCCAATTTTTCCTCCAATCCGATTTGACTTCAATTTGAGAAATTCCTAATTAATCCTTTCCTTTATTGGATTAGACTTAACCATGATTGACTAAGCTTAACCATATCTTCTAGGTCTTTCCAATTTGCCCTTTAAGCTTGGAATTTTTCCATAACCACTTTCTTTTCTTCCAAAAACCTAAAAAAAAAAAATACAAAAATGAAGTAAAATATCATGAATTAACTAAAACTAAAGGATTAAACATGTAAGTTAACGGCTAAAAATATGAATATTTTAGCACTTAACAGTCTGGCCGCAGCTCATGGTGCGTGTGCAGTCGATTGCAAGTGCACTCGATCATAGGTCTCCTGTGATTGATCGCACTACCAGAAACTTCAACTTTTCCCGAATTCTCTCTTTAAGCCCAAATCTTGCAGATTTACTTCCTTCTCTTCCAAAAGCCTACAAAAGCATGGAAAACACATAAAAGAACCAAAACAGCATAAATTAACAACACTTAAGGAATTAACACATATAAGTTTAAGGGCTAAAATATGAATATTTTGGCACTTAACAAAAGACCCTAGTATTGAAAGCAAAGAGTGTCTGGCCGCAGCTTCTGGAATTTTCCAGCGCACCGGTGCATTCGATCGCAGACTATGTGAGCTCGATCTCACCTCTGTGATCAATCGTGTGTCTCCTGCGCTCGATCACAGTGTGATTGAGTCTTCTCTTGTGCGCACGAGCGCATGCCTCGCTCTTCACCTCTGGACCTCTGTGGAAGTGCGCTCGATCGCAGGAGACCTGTGACCGATCGCACTGCCAGAATGCTTTTGGTTGCTTCAAGTCTTCTTGCTTTTTCCCAATTTTATTCTTTAAGTCCAATACTTCCAGGTGTGCTTTCTTTTCTTCCAAGGACCTATAAAACAAAGCAAATATAAAAAGAAAGTAAAATTGCACAAACTAACAACATTAAAGAATTAACACATATAAGTTTAAGGGCTAAAATATGAATATTTTGGCACTTAACAATACACACATTGCGGACAATGTGTAATTTTAAGTTTGAGGGTATGGAAGACACTTGCACACACTTTGTCTCAGTTTAATATTTCAATATAAAAAAAAAAAAAATGCATGGTCATGATTGTCTTAAATTCTTGGTTGATCTGAAAAAAATTATGATTTGATTTCATTGGTGAGCTTAAAATTTTGAACACATGATCGGATGATAAATTTTTTCATTGTTGTTACTTGCTTTAGGCATGTGAGAATTTACCTGTTTGATTTGATCTGACAAAAGCATATTAGCACATAATTTGTAGGGTTGTTCATTCTGATGGGGATTTCAGTGAACTTTGAGATACTGAGACATTACACATTGAAAATAATTGGAAGCTTCATACTTATGTGCTAGTTCACTTTACACTGTTTCGAGCTTGCGATGCCTTAACTTATCTTTTATCAATAATTTCAACTTTAAAATTTCAATTCATTGAGAAGATGGAGTTTATCTTTTTAAGCTTGCCAGTGAATGGAAATCATGGTTTTGAGTGATACTTAAATTTTTGGATAGCATGAACTTTGTATAATGTTTGTGGGTAACATTCCTGGAAAACCCTCACGAGACTTCACTCATCCTCTAGGGAATGCTAGGTGTTTAAAAGGCTTGTTGCATATGATAAATGCAATCGTATATCCCATGAAAGATGGATTTATCTTTTTGTTTTCGGTTTTTCATTTTGTTTTTAGTTTCGTATTGCTATGGGACTAGCAATATGTAAGTTTGGGTGTTTTTCATATGTAGTTTCGTATTGCTACTGGCAGTGCCACCCCTGGCCACCCGCCCAACCCCTAAGGGATGGTCGTAGGCCACCCCAGGGGTGGTCAAAGAGGTGGCCGTAAGCCACCCCAGGGGTGGTTTGACCACCTGTGGGGTGGCTTGCGGCCACCCCCAAGTGGTTTGCGGTGGCCTTCAGGCCACCCCTCCACCTGGTGGGTGGGCTGCTGCAGCCACCCTGTGGTGGCTCAGTGGTCGTGAGCCACCCCCCACGGGGTTTGGGGTGGCCCGGCCACCCCTTTCCACCCATGGGTGGTTGCACACCCTGTGGATGTGGGCAAACCACCCCTGGTGGTTACCCACCCTTAGGGGTCGGGGATGGCCAGTATCGCATGCGGGAGGGTGGCACGAGCCACCCTGTGGGTGGTTCTGGAGGGTCGCGAGCCCACCCCATCAGTTTGGGGTGGCCTCATGCACACCCCTTTCCACCCATGGGTGGCTTGCCCACCTTTAGGGCTTGGGATGGCTAGGGTGCTGCGGGCACCCCCCTCGCCACCCTTCAATTTCTTTTTTTTTTTTTTTTTTTAAGATTTAATTTTTTAAAATTAAATTAATAAAAAATTAATATTTTAATAAGATAAAACAGGGAGTTTTGAGTGAACTAACGGTAGTTAACAAAAATTGACTGTAGAGAGTTTTCTAGTTGTTTCGAGTTACCTAGGGACTAAATTTCAAAAAAAAAAAAAACCTAGGGAGTTTTTAAAAAAAGCGTGTCGACCTAAGGACTTTATGTATGATTTCCCTTATTTTAATTATGTGTAACTAAACACTTTAGTGGGGCTAGATTGAAGCCCTAATTATGTTTCTTTAATATTTCAATATTGACGCCTTTGTGATAATCATATTGTGATGCTTAACTTGATTAATTCCTGATTTATCGAATTTCCCATATGAATGTGTATGATCAACATATGCATGTGGTATGGATTAGTTATTTAAGTTAATTTGGATGATCGAGTCCTAGGCATAATAGAGTGACAAAAGAATCTCATCACTGGTTCTTGGATTAATAAACATGGGGAACCGAGAGTAGACACCCATACCCTAGGCCTCATGTGTTTGTCGACTTCCATAGATTTATGCTTTCTCAAAAAACAACTTAGTAGACACCCATGCTAAATCCTTTGAGAAAGAAAAGAATTAGAGTAGACACCCATGCCTAATTCGTTGCTCAGGGAGATCAATAGCTTAAGAAATAGGTACTCATGCCCTTAGGTTGGCAAACATTAGGTATTCATAATATGATTGAAACATTGGCATATTGTTATATTATTGAGCATGACTAGTGGAGGATATCAAAGCCCTACCTTTTCATTTATCTTTATTTCTTTTTCATAATATCAATTTCGTGACAAAATTTGGTATTTTAATTTAGAAAATAAATTCTAAGCAAAATCAACTATCCTCGTGGGAATGATCTTGTACTTGCACCCTATACTATTGTTTTGACCTTGTGCACTTGCGAGTTAAAACATACCAAATATTTACCAATTAATTTAGGTGGGAATTTGTCACAACAAGAGACATAATTCATTTTCTCAAAAATGGTGAGATACCCGACGATAAAAATTATGCTCAGAAAGTACACGTCAAAGCAGCACAATACACTCTGGTCGGGAATATACTTTATAGAAGGGGATATACCCTACCACTTCTTAAATGCCTCATGGAGCTCGAGGCAAAATATGTGCAAAAAGAAATACATGAAGGGGTCTGTGGGTGTCATTTAGGACGAAGAATGATGACTCACAAGGCAGTCCAGGCAGGATATTATTGGCCTGGAATGAATAAGGATTCGAGGGATATCGTAAAGCATTGTGACAAGTGTCAACGTTTTGACAAGGTCACAACCAGTCCCCTAGAAGAATTGAGTCTGATATCCGCACCATGGCCTTTTGCACAATGAGGGATAGACAATGTAGGGCCACTTCCAACCGGAAAAGGAGGCTGCAAGTTTATGGTAGTAGCTGTTGATTATTTCAAAAAATGGGCAGAAGCCGGGGCATTAGCCACTATAACCACAAGAAATATTAAAAATTTCCTATGAAAATCAGTGGTATGCAGATAGGGAATCCCTCATGCCTTTGTGACTAACAACGGCTAACTATTTTACTATGAAGCATTCAGAGTATGGTGTGAAGAACTCCATACAAGGAACTATTTCTCCTCTCCCGAACTCCTCCAAGCAAGCGGTCAAGTAGAAGCAACCAACAAGACCTTGATGAATATATTAAAGAAGAAATTAGAGGAGAAGAAAGGAGCATGGGTAGATATATTGCTAGAAGTTCTTTGGTCTTATCGGACCACAACTCAAACTCCCATCAAGGAAACACCATTTTCCATAGCCTTTGGTAATATCGGTGGAAGTCGGATCAATTTTTTTCTCAGTGAAGCATTACAACTCGGGACTCAATAAAGAGGGCATGAGGCTCAATCTAGATCTACTTGAAGAAAGAAGGGATTGAGCCCAAGTAACAATGTCTGCCTATCAACAAAAAAGGGCGAAATATTTCTACAAAAGTGTTAGAAGGAGAGAGTTCAAAACAAGAGACTGAGTCTTGAGGAAAGTCAGAATAGCTACCCGCGACCCTGCGGAAAACAAAATGGGGCCAACATGGGAACGCCCATACAAATTATTGACAAGTCAAAGGAAAGGAGCATACTATCTACAGTCAACAGACGGAAGACCATTACCAAGACCAATGTGTTGTCTTTATTTATATATGAATAAAAGAATTCAAACTCATTTGAGCGTCGGAGTGCCCTTTGTCAAACGACCATTGGGCCCGATGATACGTTTCTTGTTTGGCAGGAAGTCAAAAACGGATCAAACACAAGAATGCCAGGTGATAAGTGCCAAATATAGCATATTTGGACCCCTTTATTTACATTAGTTAATCCTTTAGTTGTGTCGTTATTTAATGTTTTGTATTAATTTTGTGTTTTTAGTATTTTGTAGGTCGTTGAATAAAAACTACAGCTTTAAAGGGAAAAATACAAAGTTTGGAAGAAAGCATACTTTGAGAAGATCTAGATGATGTGGTTAAGTTTAACCAAATCCAAGAAAAAGGTTAAATCGGATTAAAGATCAGATTGGATTAAATTTCAGATTGGATAAGATTTCGGATTGGATTCAAATTCAGATTCTGCATACGTCTCAGTATTTTGACCATAACATTCTGCGCAAATATGGGATTGAAGTGATTCAAGTGGTATTGGAAAGCGAACGCAAAATACTACAATTTATTATGAAATAGGATTTTCCTAATTCGGACGGTTACTATGCCAAATATGCCCCGCAATTAAAAACACAAATCTGGACGAATCCTATTCCGATTTCAGACTTCTATTTTCACTGGGAGAGAGACCTCTGAATTATCTAGATTTAATAAGGCTTCTAGGACTTCCCTAAGCCTATAAATCGACTTCTTTGCATTCAAGAAAATATATAGAATTCCAGAAACTAGTTTTAGGATACAATTTTGGAGACAAAATGTAATCCACAGCTTTTCTTTTAGTTTAGTTTTTCTTTAGGTTTAGGTTTTAGTTTCATAATCATGTGGAGCTAAATTCTCAACTAAGGTTGGGGATGAAGCATCATCGATGAAGAATAACATCACTTTATTCTAAGTTTTTATTATTCCGATTTTATTGGTTTATTATTTCAATTGTTTTACTTCTTTTCAATATGTGGCATGATTCTTGAATATCTTGTTGTGATTCAAGGATACACTTGATGATTTAGGATAATTTCACATAATTGATTGTTTGATTTTTAACTCATAAAAATTGGATATCCCTTGTGATTTGTTCTACAGATACATCTGGTGTTTCAATTAAATTTGGATTCCTTTTGTGATTTCGTCAATGAATGGATACATGAGATGGTTTTGATTAATTTTTTAAAGTACAGTAAAACATACATAAGATTTAAATTATGAGAACTTCGGATTAATATTGATGAATATAAAATATGTTGTTATAATTTTGTGAGTGTAGATTCCACATTCTTAGTGTATTTATCTATTGATTTACTTAGTTTTCAAAAATTAAAATTCAAAACCCTTTTGGAACTAGGTTAGGATTTAATTAGTTTAGATTTAAATTGCTCTTTCAAAAATACAATTCTCTGCGGGTTCAACCTCGTACTTGCAAAACATTATATTGCAAATGATTCATGCACTTGCGAGTATTAAAATTTACACAACAAGTTTTTGGGGCCGTTGCTGGAGAATTGTTCAATTTTTTAAACCAATTTATTTCTAAATTAGTTTTATTCTTCTACTAGTTATAATTAAGATTTTATTTTTTCTACAATTTGTTTTGTTTTATTCCTATTACTAATAAAAAATAAATAAAAAAAGATTTCTTTCTTTTTTTGTTTGTTTTGCAGTTTTGCCGCAACCACCTTCCGCACGCCCCTGCTAATGCGATCGATTGCGCCCAGCCTGCCCTTGAGCGCACCTCCAGAGGCAGCACCAGCAAACTACAGCAATTCCGTAGATTTAAACCAAAAATTTATTTTTGGTCCTTTTAGTGAGTTTTTCAGTTTTAGTTTTTATTTATTTTTTAATTGTGTTAGTCATTTTTTTTATTTAAAAATATATATATAAAAAAAAAATGGTTAATGTTTTATGTGGGATATCTGCACGCTAAAAAGTGAGGGGGAAGCATAAATTTTCATTTTAATGATTTTAATGCATCTCCTAGTTATAGGACACCAGCTCCTACCAACTACCCTAAAAAATTTTACCCACATGAATCCTGTTCATACTGCTCCAATCCTTATCATCATTATAGTGATTGTCCATCCTGGGCACAAGCTTCTAATTTTCCATATGAGCAAATGAACACCAGTTTCCCCAGTCCAGGGTTTGATTCAAATTCCAATTATTACAACCCGGACTTTAGTAACCAATCTAATTTCTCAAGGTCAGCTCAGGCTATAGGAAATTATGCTTACCTATTTGATGAATTGCACCATTTAGAATATCCACAGTTCAATCACCAAGCTCAACCGCCTATTTATCAGTCTAGCACTCAAGTGCCACAGCCTGCACCACAATCATCACTAGAAGACATGATGAAAACATTAATAGAAAAAGTCGACCAGCTCAACTCCCAAGCTATACAAGAACTCAAGAATTCCAACTCACAAGCTATACAAGAGCTCAAGAATTCCAACTCCTAGACCATACAAGAACAACGTCAAAAGCTCAAAGATGCCAATACTTATGCTACCGCAGGGATGGAAGAATGGATTGGCCAGAGTGAGAATGAACATCCATCTGAACATCAACTTGACCCAATAACTCAATATTGGGACAATGAGAGCATAGATGATAACAGTAAGGAAGAAGAGCTTCAAAGTCAATTGATGGCTAAAGGACACTACATGATTGATGATGATGAGTCAGGAAATTCTTGTCATGAGCATGTCCAAGCCACCTCCAACTTTGAAAGAGAGGAAAGTGATATAAGAAATTATTTTCCTAAAGATGAGGTATTTCAATTTTGTCCAACTGCTCACATTGATGACTTAAAAAGGAGAATAGCGGAACTCAAGGTAGTTAGGTTAGCCTATGTCGAAACTATAAATAAGTGGGGACTATCTCTATTTTATGAATATTGTTATAATCCTACTCACCACCAAAGCGAATGTCCATTCATTTTACACTACATGGTTAATGAGAAGGAAATTGTGGATAACAAAGAGGAGCACGTAGCACAAGTTGAGCATGCTCAAGTCACCACCACACTTGAGAGTGAGAAAATTGTTGATAACATTGAAGAGGAAGAAACAGAAGAAGAAGTTGAGCACCCTGAGCAAGTTGAGCACCATGAGAACAGTGAGCTACCAACAAATCCTGATCTACCTAGTGAAATGGAAATGAGTACTGGAGCTCCTGCTTGCATCACTGTCCCTCTTGAGACATATCAAGAGCCCAAAGCTTCATCGCCTGAATGTTTTAAAGAGCCATCTTATGTCAAGATACTCAAGGACTTGTGCACAGAAGCACACAAATCTAGGAACCACTTTCCTAAGAAGATCCTTCAAACCAAGAAATTCTACATAAGATGGCAAAATATCATTCCAGAGGGGTATGAAGTTTTGAAGAAGAAGGGGCATGATCAGGGAAAGCGCTATAAAGTTTTCACCTCTAGTTTATTTTCTGCACTTCACTCCACAAATTCTTTCTTTCCTTTTTCATACATGTTATTTTTATTTGTTTTTGTTTCTAACAGCAATAAATCTTTTGAGTTTTGTTTCTATAAAAAATAAAAATAAAAAATAAAAAATGCTGTTAGTTTTGAAGACAGGTGTTTTGATGTTTGAGTTTGAAGGATGCCCTGTCCCTTTTTTCACACGTTGGTGTTTTCTTACTTCCGGTAATGTATTTCTATATTACACATTGAGGACAATGTGTAATTCAAGTTTGTGGGCATAGAAAAACACTTTATTTGTTTATTTTTTTTTAAAAAAAATTGTGCTATGTTGTTGTCATGTTTGAGTTAAACTGTAACTGTGATTTGCATTTCATTAGCTTGCTTAAAGGGTTGAACACACCATTATGTCATTAGGAGTCTGAGTCCTTTGACTTATTTTTGGGTAAAAGAGATTTCACTTATTTTGAGATAAATTTTTATGAGCACATTAGCATGTTTTCTGTGAGGGTTTGAGCTTAAGTTTGTTCTCTTTGAGATTTGTTGGATGACCTATTGATAAATAACCATTGGCTTGCAACATATAAATAAAATAAAAATAAATAAATAAAAATGAAGGAAAAAAAAAAAAAAAGATCATGTTGAGTTTTCCGCTGAGTAACCGGACCTCTTGCCTCATTAAGCATTGAGTGTTCGCGTCAAAATGTGTGAAGTTCAGTGTTGATTTACAATATGGCTAATCTGGCTTCGTAACCTTTTTGACTTAAGTTAATAAGCCCTTAGGGATGTTTTACATCTAGTGCCCTGAAGCCACTTGACTTGGGAGTCATTGGCCTAACACTTGTTACAGGGTTCAATTAGAAAGAATAAGGGAGTTAAACATTGCAAAGCCTATGAAAAATAAATACATATCTTGCCTTGGTTATTTCATTTCCTAGGGAGTCTTACAAATTTTATGGAACTTGTCTTGAGTTGAAACTGAAAGCTTCATGATTGTATGCTATTACACTTTTCAGAACATTGAGGTCTCAATTGTCCATTTATGAGTGATTTGACTCTAGATTTCCTTTTGACTGTGATGATGGTGTTTGTCTTTTTAAATTTGCTCATGAATAAGAACCATGGTTTATGTGAAACTTCTTTCTTATTAACAACATAGTGCTACAATGTTTGTGGGTATCATTCCTGTTAAGCCCTCACGAGACTCAACTCATCCACTAGGGATGCCTAGGGGTATAAAAGGCTTGTTGCATATGCTAAATGCAATCGTCTCTCCTATGAAAAAGGATTTATGTTTCTTATTTTCATTGTATTTTTCATTTTGTTTTGCTAAGGGACTAGCAAAATGTAAGTTTGGGGGTGTTTGATAAGTGCCAAATACTGTATATTTGGACCGCTTTATTTAAATTAGTTAATCCTTTAGATGTGTTGTTATTTAATGTTTTGTGTTAGTTTTGTGTTTTTAGTATTTTGTAAGTCGTTGAAGAAAAACTACAACTTTAAAGGGAAAAATGCAAAGTTTGGAAGAAAGCATACTTTGAGAAGACCTAGATGATGTGGTTAAGTTTAACCAAATCCAAGAAAAAGGTTAAATCGGATTAAAGATCAGATTGGATTAAATTTCAGATTGGATTAGATTTCGGATTGGATTCAAATTTAGATTCTACACACGTCTCATTATTTTGACCATAACTTTCTGCTCAAATATCGAATTGAAGTGATTCAAGCAGCATTGGAAAGCTAACTCAAAATACTACAAGCCCCTCCCAACATATAAAATTACAAGAGAAAAGAATAATATAAATGTTAAGTGCTAAAATATTCATATTTTCAGCCCTTAACTTGCATGTTTTAATCCTTTGGTTTTAGTTAATTAGGTCATTTTAATTCCTTTTTGTGTTTTTCATACTTTTGTAGGCTTTTGGAAGAAAATGAAGTAAATCAGGATGATTTGGGCTCAAAGAGAGAAGATGGGAAAAATGAGAGCTCCTTGACACTGCCATCGATCATAGGGTACCTGCGATCCAGCGCAGTACCAGAGAAGACATAGCACGAAGCAGGCCATGAGCGATCGAGCGCATAACAAAAAGGGATCGATCGCAGACCTGCGATCGACGGCACACGGGTTGCGATCGATCGCACCCAGGCGCAGGAGACACATCAAAGTGGCGGCCAGAATGTCTTTCTTTCCATATTAGGGTTTTCCAACTCCCAATTGTAATAGGTTTTGAAACCTTACGAAATCCATAGGTTTTCTACTTTCTCAAGGACTTCTAAAGCCTATAAATAGACCCTTAAGCCTCTAGAATAAGGATGCTTTTGTAAGGAGAAGAATAGGAGCTCTTCAAGTTCAAGTCTCGGGTTTATTTTTTTCCTTGCTTTCTTTTCTTTTATGAAAATGTTTAACATCAATTTTATGTGTAGCTAATTTAATTAGTAGGGCTTGATTGAAGCCCCAGTTATGTTTAGTTAATATTTCAATATTGGCGCCTTTGTAATGATCTTGTTGTGCTATTTAACTTGATTAACACCTACTTGCATGAATTCCTCATATGTGTATGCCTGATCAACATATGCATGTGGTATGGAATAGTTAGTTAAATCAATTTGGATAGCCGAGTCCTGGGTTTAATAGAAGTAACAAAAGAATCCACACCACGATTCTTGGGTTAATCAACATGGGGAACCGAGAGTATATGTCATGCCCTAGGCCTCATGTGTTTGTCGATTTCCATAGAATATATGCTTTCCTAAGGAACAAATTAGTATACACCATGCTAAATCCCTTAGAAAAGAAAAGAGTTAGAGCATATGCCATGCCTAATTCGTTGCTTAGAGAAATCTATAGCTTAAGGAGTATACGCCATGCCCTTAGGTTGACAAACATTAGATATGCATAAAATGATCAAAGCATTGGCATATTGTTATATTAGCTAAATATAATTTGTGGTCAATATCAAAGTCCTTCCTTTTATTATCATCACTTAAACAATCAATCTTTGTTCTACATAAGGAATTTATTTTTAAACAAAAAATTCAGCAATCCTCGTGGGAATGATCATGTACTTGCACCATATACTACTATGTTGACCTTGTGCACTTGCAGGTAAAATATACAATTATTTACCTATTAATTTAGGTAGATATTTGCACAACAATAAATACTAAAAATCCTAGGGTTTTGGCACTGCCAAGTCAGCCCTAGTGCGCTCGATCGCACACTAGGTGCGCTCAAGCGTACTCGAGCGTGCCTCAGGGCTCCTACGGCGCAGCACATTGGCGCTACGCGTTTGGGCTTATGTGGACGTGCGCTCGAGTGTTCAATACTGGGCTCAAGCATAGATGGGCTCGAGCATGGTGCTGGGC
Source organism: Corylus avellana (assembly GCF_901000735.1). Lineage (NCBI taxonomy): Eukaryota > Viridiplantae > Streptophyta > Magnoliopsida > Fagales > Betulaceae > Corylus > Corylus avellana. Next base: position 12,227,241 of record NC_081548.1, on the reverse strand, counting down.
ACTCAATCCCAGCTTCCCAGAATTGCACTTTTCCAATTTCTTTGCATCTTTCATGAGAATACCGCAGTTTCCCTTAGCAATCTGTAAAACACTAAAACATCAAATCTAACAAAACATCATAAAATAATAAAGCTAAAGGCTTAGCAAATGCAAATTAAGGGGTCCAAATATGCAATATTTGGCACTCATCAGAGACATTTACACACACTTTGTCCCATTTTTGAAAAAAAATGCATGGTCATGTTTGCCTTAAAATTTTGGTTGATCTGAAAAAAATTGTGATTTGATTTTCATATCAGGTTTTAAAATTTTCAACCCATGATCTGATGATAGAATTTTGAAGTTGGTTACTTACTTTAGGCATGTGAGAATTTACCTGTTTGATCTGATTTGACATAAGCACATTAGCACATAATTTGTGGGGTATGACATGAGAGTCTGTTGTGTATGTTTTAATGTCTTGAGGAAGTTGGGAGAATTGTTAGATGGATACTTTGGCATAATTACAAAAAATAAAAATAAAAATAAATAAGATCATAGATAAGCTGTTCACTAAGTAACTGGACCTCTTGCCTCATTAAGCAATGAGTATTCACGTCAAAAGGTGAAGAATTTTGATTTGGTTAATGTCATGGTTAGTTTGGTTTCATAGCCTTTTTTACCCGAGTTAATAAGTCCTTAGGGGTGTCGTTACACCTAATGCCCTAAACGATCTAGTTTGGGAGTCATTGACTTAACACTCATTACATGGGTCAATTAAAAAGCTTAAGGGAATCAATCATTGCACAGCCTAACCAAAAAGAATAAAAAGAAAGTTATGCCATAGTTATTCATTTTGATAGGGATTTTAGTGAACTTTGAGATATTGAGACACTGCACATTGGATATAATTGGAAGCTTCATATTTATGTGCTAGTTCACTTTACACTGTTTCGAACTTGTGATGCCTTAGCTTGTCTTTTGTAAGTGATTAGACTTTAAAATTCAAGTCATTGAGAAGATGGAGTTTTTCTTTTTAAGCTTGCTAATGAATGAGAATCATGAATTTGAGTGATACTTGAATTTTTAAATAACATGAACTTTTGCATAATATTTGTGGGTAGCATTTCGATTAAACCCTCACAAGACTCACTCGTCCTACTAGAGATGCCTAGGGGTTTAAATGGTTTGTTGCATACACTAAAAGCAATCGTACATCCCACAAAAGATGGATTTATCTTTTTGTTTTCTGTTTTTCATTTTGTTTTGAGTTTTGTATTGCTAAGGAACTAGCAATATGTAAGTTTGGGGGTGTGACAAGTGATAAAATATTCATATTTTAGCCCCTTAATTTACACTTGTTAATTTTTTAGACTTGTTATTTTGTGTTTTGTTATTTCCTTTTTCTGTTTTCTGTGTTTTTGTAGGTCATGGACGAAAAAGAAGCATTTCTGGAAAGTTTAGCATAAAAGGCAAAATTGGGAAGAGTTGGAGTGTGCGATCGAGCGCATTAGCACTCGATCACACAATTATGATTGAGCGCATTAACGTTGCGATCGAGCGCACTCAGGGCGCGCAGATGTGGCCATACTCCTTTTTCACCCCAAATTAGGTTTTTCAAATCCTATTTGGACTAGGAAAGTTAGACTTCCGTTTTCACTAGGTTTACTAGGGTGTCTAGGGTTTTCCTAAGCCTATAAATAGACCTCTAAGCCTCATAGAAGAGGGACAATTCCAGAGACAAGTCTTTGGAGAGAGGAATTGGAGGCTACTTTCTAGGTGTCATTTTCAGTTCTTTCTTTTCTCTTTATTTTAATTATGTGTAACTAACTCTTTAGTTAGGGACTAGATTGAAGCCATAATCATGTTTTTTAAGGACTTCAATCTTGGCACCTTCGCTACAATCATATTTTGTTATATTTAAATTGATTATTTTCTGGTTAATTGAATTCCTCATATGAATGTAACTGATCAACATATGCATGTTGTATGGATTTGTTATTTAAGCCAATTTGGATGACCGAGTCCTGGGCTTAATAGAGTGACAAGGAATCTCGTCATTGGGGTTCTTGGATTAATCAAATGGAAAACCGGGAGTAGACACCCATGCCCTAGGTTTCACGTGTTTGTCGATTTCCATAGATTTATGCTTTCTTAAAGAACAACTTAGTAGACACCCATGCTAAATCCTTTGGGAAATAAAAGAATTAGAGTAGACACCCATGCTTAATTCGTTGCTTAGGGAGTTCAATAGCTTAAGGAGTATACATCCATGCCCTTAGGTTGGCAAACATTAAATATACCAGTATGATTGGCGCATTGGTATTTTGTTATCTTAATTAGAAAATCAATTCTAAGCAAAATTAACAATCCTAGAGGGAATGATCTCGTATTTGCCGCAGTATAAGATCGTTTGATCTTGTGCACTTGCTAGTTAAAACGTACTGAATATTCTCTATTAATTTAGGTGGTATTTAGTACAACAAGTTTTTTGGTGCTGTTGCCGAGGATTGTTTAATTTTGTTTAAAAACAAGCTTCCTATCGGAGTAATAACAACTTAAGTCAAAAGACTTAGTAAGTAAACCTCACAATTAGGTATGACATGAGCCCCATTTTATTAGGCAGAAACAAACATGCGGTTCTTGGTAAATATTCAAAAAGAGGTGTTGTCTCCATTAATACACATTGAAAGTAATTTGGTTTGATAAGAAGTGGTGTACTCTCGGCGGCAATTGCCTAAGTATTTTAATGCAAGAAAACTAATGCTTTATGGGTCATAACTTTCATGTATAGTCTACCCGTGATATTATCCATTCTCAAGAGGGTTGGCTATCCCAAGGGACCTAAAATACAATGCCGGTGCCTCGACCATTGTACGCTACCATCCATAACACTAGCAGCCCGACCGAGTCTGACCTCGAGTAGCCCACGCCACTAATAATGTTCGTCCTGTAGTGACCGCTCGTTAAGGTTGTGCAGGTCACGAAACAACCATTGAATCCAAGGCCCATATAAAACACAAACATTAGACCATAAAATCAAGTTTATATAGTAAGCCCATAGCCATTATACTGCACATACCGGTGTACCATGTCATACAATGTATCAAATCAACCTATTAAATAAGCAGTTACCAAGTGATTATAAAATGTAGACATGCTCATATCATACTCGTGGTTAGTCAACTGACATATCTCACGTTTTTAAGGAAAGTGTTCATAAGTGTTTACTTACCTCGTTCGCTCGCTTAAGTTCTCTGACATCACAAAACCCTGCTATAACAAAATACGACACATTGTTATGTGCAATACTAAAGGACTTTTATGAGTACAATACTAAGCCTGATCTAACAAAATGGGCTGTGATGAATGCCAAATATTGTATATTTGAATGCCTTAATTTACATCAGTTAATCCTTTAGCTGTGTCTTAATCTGACGTTTGGTGTTAGTTTTGGTATTTTAGTGTTTTGCAGGTTGCTAAGGGAAAACTGTGGCGTTAAGGTGAAAATACAGATTTTGGAAGAAGGTTAGAAAAATAGCCATCTAAGGAAGTAGAGTCAAGCGCACACTCCTAAGCTCAAGCACATATGCACTCAATTGCAGAAGTGTTACGCTTGAGCGCATACACGCCCACAAGCAATCTATCAGTGCATGAGCACTGCGCCGCAGGAGAAGTCAAGCATGCTCGAGTGCGATCGAGCGCACCTAGTGTGCGATTGAGCGCACTTGTCCAACCTGGAAGCGCTGAATCCCTAAATTAGGGTCATAAATACCATATTTTTTGAAGGAATTGTATGGAGCCGCTCCAGGGGGCGATGTTCGTTATCATTTTCATGTTTTCTGGGTTTTTGTAGCTTTGAACACCAATTCTTTTGTAAGTTCTTTGATTTTAATGAAGTTAATTAGTTTCTTTATGATTTCTTTTGTCATGAGAGGCTAAACTTTCAACTAAGGTTGAAGAAGAAGCCTCATCATTGATTTGTTTGCATATTTTTATGCTTTGTTCGTAGAATTCCGACGTTTAGTGTAGTGTATGTTCATTTCAATTCAATTATTTGATTAAGTTCTTGTAATTGATTGTTTAGATTAACATTTGTGCCAAAATTGGATATTCAATGTGTTTCATCCGATGGATACATTGCATCTTTCAATTTAAATTGGATATCCATTGTCTTTCGTTAATCAAACGAATACATTGAATGATTTTGATTTAAGTTGGATATGCATTATTCATGGAATCTTTCAATAGGTTATTTTTATAAAAAAGAACATGCATAGGATTTTATTGAAATTTGGATGTATGAACAAACCTAACAATATGTGCTTCGATTTGGTGAGTGTAAATTCTAAAATCTTAATATTTATCTTTTGATTAATTTAATTTTGTTTTGTTTTCAATTTCAAAAATAAAAAATCTTTTGGAACTAGGTTAGGATTTAATTAGTTTAGATTAAAATTGTTTTCAAAAACACAATTCTCTGTGGGATCGACCTCGCATTTGCAAAACCCTTTATTGCAAACGATTCGTGCACTTGCGAGTAATTAAAATTTGCACAACAAGTTTTTGGCGCCGTTGCCGAGGAATTGTTTGATTTTTTAATTCAATTTAATGTCTGAATTGATTTTATCCTTCTACTAGTTATAATTAGGATTTCAATTCTGCAATTCTTTTTATTTATTTTGTTTAGTTCATGTTGCTAATAAAAATAAAAATAAATAAAAAAATAAAAAAAAATAAAAAAGAAAGATTTTCTTTTTGTTTGTTTATTTATTTTTTTTTTTTTTGGCTTGTTTTGCAGTTCTGCCGAATCTTCATCCGCTTTTTTTAACTCAACGCAAGTGCGATCGAGCACAACTGCAAAATGCTCGAGCGCACTCGCGAGCAAGGCTGCATCTGACCCAGTTGAGCGCGCCGACGCTTGATTAATCTCCGCGTCAACTAGAGCGCGCCAGCAGCAGCAGACGGATTAGCACATTTGCACTCGATCCCATCCAAGTGGCACTAGAGTGCACTCGCACACAGGGCAGTACCAAGCAGGACGTACGCGCGTAGCAGACAGCACCATTGATAGATCAGTGTGCCTACGCTCAAGTGCACCTCAGCAGACTACACCAAGACGGATCAGTACCAAATTTTGCCAAATTTATTTTTGGTCCGTTTTGTGAGTTTTTGAGTTTTAGCTTTTAATTTTTGGTATTTTTGTTTAGTTTTGTGCTTCTATGTTAGTTTTTTTTTTTTTTTATTAAAAAAAAATAGGTTATTGTTTCATGTGGGATATTTGCATGCCAAAGAGTGAGGGTGAAGCATGAATTTTCCGTTTTGTAATTTTAATGCTATCCCTAATTGTAGGACACCCGCTCCTACCAACTACCCTCACAATTTTCATCCACATGGACCATGTTCATACTACTCCAATCCTTATCATAGTTCTAGTAATTGTCCATCCTAGGGGCAATTTTCCAATTTTTCATATGAGCAGATGAACACCAATTTCTCCAGCCAGAGTTTGAATCGAATTCCAATTTTTACACCCCGGACTGGAGCAACCATTCTGATTTCTTGTGGCAAGCTAACGCTAATTACGCTCCCTAATTTGATGAACTGCACCATCCTGAATATCCCCAGTTCAACAACCAATCTTGTAGCCCTTCAACCTGCAATTATCCTCCACAAGATTTATCATTGCAAGACACCCTCAAAGCGTTCATGCAGTCTAATAGCCAAACCTTGAACGAGCTTAAAGATGCCACCATGGTCAGCTCCCAATCCATACAATAAATCAAGGATGCAGCCATGGCCAACACTTAAGCAATTAAAAAGTTGGAAGGACAGATTGGTCATCTATGTGACAATCCTAAGTCCCTTTAGGGTATTTTTAGTTGACTCATAGATTTTTTAAAAAAGGGTTGGCTTAGGTTAACAATGAGAATGGATGAATTAAAAATATAATAATAATAATAAAATAAAGAAGAAAATATATATACATATATATTGAAAGCCCTAGGCGCCAACTACAAAGGAAAACCCTAAGCTCCTCAAAACCTATTTCCATGTCTCTTTTATACAGCCTATTTAATGGAATGAAACAAGCTCTTGCCGCACACCAAGAAAAAAAAAAAAAATTCCTGCCGCTCACTTTTTCTCCTCACGTCGCCCTCCCTGTATTTCTTTCACCCAACCCTTAGTGTGTGTCAGGTATGGTTTCTCTTACCTCACAGATTGCTTTTTCTTCTTCTTCTTATATATATATATATATATATTAGAGCACAAGTGTTTTGTCAAAATTTTAGTATTTTTCTTGCCTTGGTTGCCGTGTTGTAATGTAGTGGAGAATAAAGTATTTGTTAACCCTTCACGTGATGCCATAGCTCACATCTACTTTGTCCCTTGTGGGAACAAGTGATGATTAAAGTAGTTATAAACATATACATATGGAGTACCTTAAATTATATAAATGCATGTAAAGATGCAGAGTGTTCATGTGTATATAAGGAGTACTTTGACGTGCATATATGGGTATGACAGGGTTTACACTTAATTTTATATATATATATATATATATATATATATATATATATATATATGAATCCTAAAGAATAAAATAATTTCTGGAAATTATTAGGAAGCATACCTAGATTCCTAAGTAAATGCATTCTCAATTGATTAACAAGCCAACTCATAGTAGTAATAGAATGCTTTACTATGACGTGTATGAGGGCAGTAACGTGTCTGTATTTCCTTCAGGAGACTAGTTAGCTGTCAGAGGAAATTTTTACTGCAGTCAAGAGGGAAACTTCTCAAGGATCTATGCACACATGGTCACAAATCTAGGAACCATGTTCCTAAGAAGATCCTTCGAAGCAACCAACTTGGCTACCTGAGACGGTGAAGCATCCTTCCAGAGGGTTATCAAATTCTTAAGAAGAAAGGGTGAAAGGGATTGGTTGGACACCCAAATGATCGGGGAAAGTGTGTATTTTTTCTTCTTCTTTTTTTTTTTCTAAATTTTTTGTACTTCATTTTTGAGCTCTTTTTCCTTTTGATTTTATTTCTTGCCATTTTATTTTTGTTTCTAATAGAAATTAATCTTTTGATGTTTGTTCCTGTGATAAAATATTGCTGTTAGTTTTTGACAAGTGTTTTGGTGTTCAAGTTTGAGGGATGCCCAGGCTTCACACCTTGATGTTCCGTACTTTTGATAATGTATTTCTTCACTACACATTGAGGGCAATGTGTAATTCAAGTTTGGGGGTATGGAAAGACACTTTTTCTATTTGTTTGTTTTTATCTGTCTAGAAAAAAAAAAAAAAAAAAAAAATTACTAGGGTGTTGTTAAGTATGAGTTAAGTTGTAACTGTGGTTTGATTTTCATTGGCTGGCTTAATATTTTAAACATATCATCATGTCATTAGGAATTTAAGTCCTTTGACTCATTTTTGGGCTAGAGACATTTCACTTGTTTTGAGTTGATTATCAAGAGCACGTTAGCATAGAGTGTTTGCGAAAAATGGTGTGAAACTCAAGATTGGTTAATTGTATGGTTAGTTTGGCTTCATAGCCTTTTTTACTTGAGTTATTAAGCCTTTAGGGATGTTTTACATCTAGTGTCCTAAAACCATCTGGTTTGGGAGTCATTGGCCTAACACTTGTTACATGGATCAATTAGAAAGCTTAAGGGAGCTAAGCATTGCATAGCCTACACACACACAAAAAAAAAAAAAAACAAAAAGGCATATCTTGCCTTGGTTGTTTCATTTGATAGGAATTCTAACGAATTTTGAGGTATTTATCTTGTGAGTAAATTGAAGCGTCATGATTGTATGCTAATTTCACCTTACACCTATTAGAACATATGACGTCTTAATTGTCCATTTATGAGTTCTTTGAGTTTGGATGCCCTAATGAATGTGATGATGGTGTTTATCTTTTTAAGCCTGCTTATGAATGAGAACCATGGCTTGTGTGAAACTTTATTATTTTCAATAACATAACACTGACAATGTTTGTGGGTATTATTCATATTAAACCCTCACGAGACTTCACTCGTCCACTAGGAATGCCTAGGGGTTTAAAAGGCTTGTTGCATATGTTAAATGCAATCATCTCTCCCACGACAGTGAATTTATGTTTCTTGCTTTCAGTTTGTTTTTTTCGTTTTGTTTTGCTAATAGACTAGCAAAATGTAAGTTTGGGGATATTTGATAAGTGCCAAATATTGTATATTTGAGCCCCTTAATTTACATCTCTTAATCCTTTAGCTGTGTCTTAATCTGACGTTTTGTGTTAGTTTTGGTATTTTAGTGTTTTGCAGGTTGCTAAGGTAAAACTACGGCATTAAGGTGAAAAATGCAGATTTTGGAAGAAGGTTGGAAAAACAGCCATCTGAGAAAGTAGGATCGAGCGCATACTCCTAAGCTCAAGTGCATATGCGCTCGATCGCAGAAGTGTTATGCTCAAGCGCATACACGCCCACAAGCAATCTATCAGTGCACGAGCGCTGCACCAAAGGAGAAGTCAAGCATGCTCGAGTGCGATCCAGCGCACATAATGTGCAATCGAGCTCACTCATCTGACCTGGAAGCTCTGAAACCCTAAATTAGGGTTATAAATACCATATTTTTTTTTAGGGAAACATAATAATGTGTGCTTTGAAATTCGGATGTATGAACAAAAATAATAATGTGTGCTTTGATTTGGTGAGTGTGAATTCTGAAACCTTAGTATTTATCTTTTGATTAATTTTATTTTGTTTTGTTTTCAATTTCAAAAATCAAAAATCTTTTGGAACGAGATTAGGATTTAATTAGTTTAGATTAAAATTGTTTTCAAAAACACAATTCTCTGTGGGATCAACCTCGCACTTGCAAAACCCTTTATTGTAAACGATTCATGCACTTGGGAGTAATTCAAATTTGCACAACAGGTTGCTAGACTCTAAATACACGAGAGTGAGGCTTAAGGGCAGATGCCTGGTCTCCTGGCCGTACATATTGATTCGAGGATGTACGTTTGGTCAATGAGTTAGGCAATCCGGCTAAAGCTCCAAACTGCGTTTTATGGTTTCTGTGAAATCTATAGGCTACTAAGTCTCCTTCTAGACTACTGAATAAACACATGCATCATAAGAAAACTATATATTATGCAATAGAAGGAAATCAAAGAGGCTCTTTAAATTCTTTTGAAAACATTATTGGTTTTGTAAGAAGGAAATGCAGGAGCTTTAACATGGTGCCTTTAAAACTCAAAACATTAGAAAAGCAATAACATCAAGAGGATAAAATAGGCAAGGGGGTTACCTTAGAAGATAGCAAGAACACAAGGCTTCCTTCCTTCTATCCAAATCTCTCTCAAACTCACTAGAACATTCACACAGGAGATTATGGAGGGGAAGTAAGCTATTTATAGGTGAGAAAAGCTAAGGGTGCTGCAAGCTATTCTGAAAAGTAGTGTACGTACAGTACTATAAGGGCATACGTCCGGTACTGTTTACTCAACGGTCCAAAGGTTGCATCGTACGTACAGTCATTAACCAATGGTCAACCCTAAAGTAGCGTACGTACGGTGTGGTCCCCTGTATGTACTCGCTATAGCTTAAAGGCGTACATACAGGTGGTCCCCTAGCGTACATCCTCACTCAAGACAAGGGCATACGTACGGTGGTCCCCTGGCGTACGTACGTTCAAAAAGGGTAAGTTTAGGTTTTTGCCTCAAAAACTTCTAGGAGTCTTAGTTATGTGCTTGGGCTTAGGTCTTTTTGTTATAATTTGTTATAAAACCATGTTTTAAAAAATCTTTAGTCGTTCTTTGTAGAAAGTCTTTTAATAAAAACAATTTTTTTTTATTGGGGTATTACAGTAGGGTTCGTAGAACCGATTTATGCGAAGATGGAGCTGCTATCGATTGGCTTCGAGGGTCATCCCATCGCCAATGGATGCCAATTTTAATAAATAAAAATGATGTCACCCAAAATCAATCCAATAACTAACCATTGAATTACATGAAGATAAAGGACAATTTATGTGTAAAAATATAAGATTTTCTAGGATTTGCAATTGAGTGTGAATCTTTCTCGTCACGCATGTTCTTCACTATAAATTAACAAGATGAATAGGAAAACTTATCTCATTGTCAAGATGTAGGCTAACACCGATTTGGTGTTGTTGGGTGCAGTTGAGATGCATGAACATACATCCGCGCATATCTGTTACAACGAACATGTATTTGTCGTGAGGCAAAGAATTTTACGAAAGAAAAATCATCGATCGCTATCAAAGCATGATCATCACCATTACGGATTTTTAATTTCGTAAGAATGAATAGTCATTCCTACATATGGTGCCAAACTATTCGGACATTGTTTGGTCCAACAGTCTTCGATTGGTGTGAACAGCACGGTCCTCGTGTTCTTCGAGGCATCCTTCATCTTCGATCTTCGCGCTCCTACAAAAAAATAACAAATTAAGAGAACTAGCTGGTTGGGTGCAGGCAGGTCTCACTCTGATGCCTAAATTAGTTTCTTGTATAAAATTATCCAATATACAATAATGGGTAAAGTCCTTATACCCCCTCAAACTACTATCCAATTTACAATGTCCTCCCTCAAACTTTCAATTGTGACAATATCTCTCCTAAACAACCAAAACATTGTCAACGTACCCTCCAAGACTAGCAAAAAGATAAAATGCCCCTATAGATTTTTCAACAACCCTATAAATTAAAAAAGATTAATTTGAAAAAAAAAAAGGAAAAATTTTAATGTTAAAATAATATATTTTTTTAATTTTTTTCTAAAAACGAAATGTTATTTTAAACGAAAATTTTTTATTTTTTTTTAAATGGAAATTTTTATTTAAAAAAAAAAAGATTTTTTAAAAACAATTTAAAAAAAAAAAAAAAAAAAGCTTTTATTTTTTTGAACACAAATTTTATTTTTTTAAGGAATTTTTAATTTTAAAAAATTATAAAACAAAATTTAAAACGAAAATTTTCAATTTTTATATGTATAAAAAAAATCAAAATTTTTAAATTTTGTTCTTACAAAAGGGTTTTTATGAAAAAAAAAAAAAAAAAAAAAAAAAA
>NC_081548.1:12181180-12216160 GCF_901000735.1 Corylus avellana | reverse complement strand
TTTTTTTTTTTTTTTTGTTAGTTTTTAGGTTTTTCTAGAAGTTTTAGTATTTTTGTTTTTACTTTACTAACGGTAATTTCGTCATTAAGGGGAATATTGACAATTTTTTGTAGTTTGGGAGGGGACATCGTCACAATTGAAAGTTTGGGGGGACTTTGTTAATTGGGTGGTAGTTTGAGGGAGGTATGTGGACTCCCTACAATACTTGAGTCTCTCTTTATACTTGGGATAATGGCCTATTTGTAGGTTTGGTTGTTGAGCTGAATACGGTATCTGGATCATAATCTACTGAAATTCTTATGGAATTTCAATTTCTAGAATTTTAAATTCTGCCGTTCATTTTTCATCTAAGGGTTATTAATGTACAAATTTAATTGTACTCGCAAGCGCACAAGTCGTGTGCAATATAGCGTGTGTGCAAGTGCGAGGTCGATCCACAGGGAATTGTGTTTGTGAAATTTAATTTCTATCTAAATCAATTATATCTTAACCTAGTTCCGAATGATTTTGATTTTGAAAATAAACAAACATAAACTAAATAAAATAAAAATAATCAAAAGATAAATGACTAAGGTTTTAGAATTCACCTCACCAAATCAAAGCATACATTCTTATGTTTTCATTCATGCATCCGACAAACAATTAAACCCCATATATATGTTCTATTGTTTTTTTATAAACCAATTGAATCATTCGATGAATCCATCTCTATTACAAATCACAAAGAATATCCAATTGAGATCAAATCATCCATTGTATCCGTAAATCACAATGGATATAAGTCTCAATCAAATCATTCGATGTATCCGTTGGATGAAACACAACGAATATCCAACGTTTTCACGATTTATAAACAACAATCAATCACAATTTTGTCACAGAATTGAATTGAAACGAACATATATTACATTAAACGACGGATTTGTACGAACAAAACATAAAAATATAAAACTAATCAATGGCGAGGCTTCATCTTCAACCTTAGTTGAAGATTTAGCCTCTCATGACAAAAGAAATCATAAAGAAACTAAATTACTTCATTAAAATTAAAAACTTACAAAATAATTCGAGTTTCGAGCTAGAAAAACCAAGAAAACACGAAATACGACCAAGAACGGCGCCCCTGACGTGTCTCTGTACGTTTACAATGGAAAAGAATGATATTTATAAGCTAATTTTAGGGTTTTAGCCCTGCCAGGTCGGCCTAGTGAGCTCGATCGCACTCGTGCAACATGTCTCCTATGGGCTGGGCGCGAGTACGCTCATCGCACTAAAAGTGCGCTCGAGTGCACTTCCAGTCAGAATTAGCCTACTCTTGTGAAATGTGAATTTGTAGATCTTTCAGCGAGCTTTCCAATGACACCAAGATCGCTTCAATCGGAGCTATACAACTCAAGATATGGCCTTTTTAGTGGAATTCTTCGGATGCGAATAATCACTCGATCCAAATTTGCTGCCAATGCTCCCTGAAGTGTCTTAAGCCCCAGACTTAATAGAATGAGTTGCAAATTTCACCTTAAAAGCCGCGTTTTTCTCTTAACAACCCGCAAATCACTAAAACACCAAAACTAACCAAAAACATCAGAAATTAACATAGCTAAGAGCTTAACAAACATAAGTTAAGGGGCCAAAATATATAATATTTGGCATTCATCAAATACCCCCAAACTTACATTTTGCTAGTCCCTTAGCAAAACAAAATGAAAAACAAAATCAAAGCATGAAACATAAATCCTCTGTCGTGGGAGAGACGATTGCATTTAGCATATGCAACAAGCCTTTTAAACCCCTAGGCATCCCTAGAGGACGAGTGAAGTCTCGTGAGGGTTTAAGAGTAATGATACCCACAAACATTTATGTACTATGTTATTTGACAAACATCGAATTCCACACAAACACATTGTTCTCACATCAAGAGCAGGTTTAACAAAGTAAACACCACAATGAAATCATCAAGCCAACCACAAATCATTCAACTCAAAGGTGGAAATTTGAGATAACACAAGCTCCAATAGGTGCAAAGTGAGACTAACACAAAGTTAAGAGGCTTCAATTTTTCTCAAAGTTTGGTGTACCTCAAAATTCATAGGAATTCACACAGATGAAAACACTAAAGGCTTAGATCAAGACATGCATTTTATATATATATATATATATTTTTTTTTTTTTTTTGGTGTAGGCTGTGCAATGTTCGGCTCCCTTAAGCTTTCTAATTGACCTATGTAACGAGTGTTGGGCCAGTGACTCCCAAACCAGATGGTTTTAGGGCACTAGATGTAAAACATCCCTAAGGCTTAATTACTCAAGTCAAAAAGGTTACGGAGCCAAACTAGCCATACAATCAACCAAATTGAATTTTTTATCTTTTTACGCGAACACTCAATGCTTAGTGAGGAATGAGGTCCGGTTACTCAATGAAAAACCCAAACTGATAATGACACCTTTCTTCTTCTTTTTTTTATTTTTTATTTTTTATCTATCCTCAAGCCAAGGTTTCATCAACACTTCATCCTACAAATCGCAAGGCACAGCCTAATCAATCCAAATCTCATACCTCACAGACTTTATGTTAGTATGCTTGTGATAATCAACTCAGACATGTAAAGTCTCTTTAATCCACCAAATGAGTTAAAGGACTCAGATTTCTAATGACATGCAGTGTTCAAAAAGTTAAACACACTAATGACATGCAAACCACAATTATGATGTAACTCATGCCCAATCAACAACATAGCACAATTTTATTTTTTTTTTTTTTAAACAAAACAAACAGATAAAAACAAACAAAAAGACAATGTGTTTGTCCACACCCCCAAATTTAAATGACACATTGTCCCCAATGTGGCAAGAGATACAATACCGTGGGATGAGGAAACTTAGTGTGCAAAGGCCAGGGCATCCCCCAAACTTGAACACCAAAACACCTGTCAAAATCTAACATCAATATTTCCTCATAGAAACAAACATCAAAAGATTAATTGCTGTTAGAGACAAAAAAATGAAATGACAAGAAATGAAATGACAAAAAGGAAAATAAATCAAAAATAAAGTGCGGAAAATAGAAAGAAAGAAAGAATACCGCACTTTCCTCGATCATTTGGGTGTCCAACCAATCTCTTCCACCCTTTCTTGTTAAGAATTTGATATTCCTCTGGAATGATGTTTTGCCATCTCAGGTAGCCTAGTTGCTTGCTTCGAAAGATCTTCTTAGGAACATGGTTCCTAGATTTGTGACCATGTGTGCATAGATCCTTGAGAATTTTAGCATGAGACGGCTCTTTGAGACATTGAAGAACTGAAGCTTGGGGTCCATGAATTGTCTCAAGAGGGATTTTGATGAAGGAGTGAGCTTCAGTACTCACTCCTTTGTCACTGGACAGATTTGGAGTTGACGGGGGCTCAATGTGATCAACCTGCTCCTCTTTTTCTTCCTCCTCATCTTTTTCCTCACTCCCAAGTATGGTGGTGGTTTGAACACGCTCATGTGCAGACTCGCTAGCATCTTCCTCATCAATCATGTAATGGTTAATGAATGGACAATCATCTATCCGATGAGAAGGATGATAACAATATGAGCATGACTTATGAGGTGCGTGAGTGTGAGGAGGTTGGGTATGAGAACGCCTAGCTGCCATGAGTTGGTTTACTCTCTCCTCTAAGTCATCGACATGAGCAGTTGGAAAATGTTGCACTAATGACTCTTGAAGAGGGTAATTGCAAGGTGAAGGCATGGAAGAATGGTTATTGAACTGCAGATATTCAGGATGGTGCAGTTCATGAGATTGGGGAGCATAATTTCCCGTAGCATGAGCTTGCCACAAGAAATCAGAATGGTTGCTCCAGTCTGGGGTGTAGAAATTGGAAGTTGATTCAAACCCCGGACTGGAAAAATTGGTGTTCACCTGCTCATATGAAAAATTGGAAAATTGTCCCCAAGATGGAGAATTACCTAAACTATGATAAGGGCTGGAGCAGTATGAAGATGGTCCATGTGAGTAGAAATAGTGAGGAAAGTTGGTAGGAACAGGTGTCCTACAACTAGGAGTAGCATTAAAATTACCAAATGGAAAATTCATTCTTACCCTCACTCTTTAAACAAAACACACTTCCACATGAAACATTAACCAATTTTTTTTTTGTTTTTTGGTGGTTTTTTTTTTTTGTTCGTTTGAAAATAAAATAAACAAAAATACCAAAAATTAAAAATAAAAACTCAAAACAAAAACTCACAAAACGGACCAAACATAAGTTTGGCAAAATTCAAGGTTCTGGCCTGTTTTGGTGCAGTTTGCGGAGGTGCGCACGAGTGCAAGTGAGGAGCGATCGAGCGCAGGTGTGAGCTAGTCCGACAAGTGTGCTGCTGTTCCGCGTGTGTGCTTGAGTGTAAGCAAATTTTGCTCAAGCATATGTTTGCTGTACGCTTGAGAGCAGCTGGGGACGATCAAGCGCAGGCGCGCTTCGTTTGCTGCCTTATGCTCAAGTGCGAGTGGGGTGCGATCGAGCGCATTGGCAGGAAGTAGATTCCGCAGAACTACAGGAAAAAAATGAAAACAAAAACTGAACTCTTTTTTTTTTTTTTTTATGGTTAGATGAAACGAAACAAAAAACAAATAAAATAAAAAATAAAAAGAAAAAAAGAAAATGAAACAAAAATCTACCTAAACTAGTAGAAAAATAAAATCAATTTAAACAAAAATCAATTTTCATAAACAAACAATTCCCCGGCAACGGCGCCAAAATTTGATGTACAAATTTAATTGTACTCGCAAGCGCACGAGTCGTGTACAATATAGCATGTTTGCAAGTGCGAGGTTGATCCACAGGGAATTGTGTTTGTGAAATTTAATTTCTATCCAAATCAATTATATCTTAACCTAGTTCCGAATGATTTTGATTTTGAAAATAAACAAACATAGACTAAATAAAATAAAAATAATCAAAAGATAAACGACTAAGGTTTTAGAATTCACCTCACCAAATCAAAGCATACATTCTCATGTTTTCATTCATGCATCCGACAAACAATTAAACCCTATATATGTTCTATTGTTTTTTTATAAACCAATTGAATCATTCGATGAATCCATCTCTATTACAAATCACAACGAATATCCAATTGAGATCAAATCATCCACTGTATCCGTAAATCACAATGGATATAAGTCTCAATCAAATCATTCGATGTATCCGTTGGATGAAACACAATGAATATCCAACGTTTTCACGATTTATAAACAACAATCAATCACAATTTTGTCACACAATTGAATTGAAACGAACATACATTACATTAAACGACGGATTTGTACGAACAAAACATAAAAATATAAAACTAATCAATGGCGAGGCTTCATCTTCAACCTTAGTTGAAGATTTAGCCTCTCATGACAAAAGAAATCTTAAAGAAACTAAATTACTTCATTAAAATTAAAAACTTACAAAATAATTCGAGTTTCAAGCTAGAAAAACCCAGAAAACACGAAATACGACCAAGAACGGCGCCCCTGGCGCATCTCCGTATGTTTATAATGGAAAAGAATGATATTTATAAGCTAATTTTAGGGTTTTAGCACTGCCAGGTCGGCCGAGTGCGCTCGATTGCACTCTAGGTGCGCTTGATCGCACTCGTGCAACATGTCTCCTGTGGGCTGGGCGCGAGTACGCTCATCGCACTAAAAGTGCGCTCGAGTGCATTTCCAGTTAGAATTAGCCTACTCTTGTGAAATGTGAATTTGTATATCTTTGAGTTAGCTTTCCAATAACATCAAGATCGCTTCAATCGGAGCTATACAACTCAAGATATGGCCTTTTTAGTGGAAGTCGTCGGATGCGAATCATCACTCGATCCAAATTTGCTGCCAATGCTCCCTGAAGTGTCTTAAGCTCCAGACTTAATGGAATGAGTTGCAAATTTCACCTTAAAGCCACGTTTTTCTCTTAACAACCCGCAAATCACTAAAACACCAAAACTAACCAAAAAGATCAGAAATTAACACAGCTAAGAGCTTAACAAACATAAGTTAAGGGGCCCAAATATATAATATTTGGCACTCATCAGTTATTGTTTTATTATGTGTCCAACTACTAATAAAATAATAAGATAATAAATATTTATTATTTTATTAATAGTGGGACATATGGCCGAACAATGACCTTTGGATGAAAAATGGATGGCCTAGATCTGAAATTTCAAAAACTAGAATTTCTCTAAGAATTTCAGTAGATCCAAATCCATGGTATCTTAGCCAAAAGGCCGGGATTTAATGAGGGAGGAGTGATTTACATGTCATTAAAGCCTTTAATGCATTCTTTATAATGGAAGATCTCCATCTATTATAATATCTCGAATTATTACCTTTAGTGTAATCTTTATGATGGAAGATCTCATTCCGTTAAGATATCTTCCATAAATTTATTCTTAGCAAGTAACCTTGAGAATAACCCAAGCATCCCTTGGAACCTCACAATTAGTGATATGATGGAACTCTTCAAGGGACACCTCCATAAAGATGGCATTGAGTCCATAGTTGTTCCAATTACACATGGTAGTCTCACCTTGTTACCATTCGGCCAAGGGCTTCTCGGGACATTCCCATCCCAAACATTCTTATCCACCAACTTAAGAAAAGCTTGCATACAAACTTTTCAACACGCAAACTTATTTCCATCAAAATAGAGAATGAACTCGTGCCATGAGAACTGGGGTCAAGAACACACTCAGGATGCTAGTCCATTAAGAGTGAATCTACTTTGATACCACAATGGCAAAAAGCACAATAAAATAGTAATAAAATAATGAAATGTTAGCTACTATTTAAACATAAACTACAATAAGAAATGGTATCAACTAGTCTGCCACCTCAGGCCAAAAATATTGTTATTCCTGACAAAGAATCATATGCAAAGCCTTAACCTGCCAATTGGCACGTTGCACTACACGACATCTACTAGCTATTGCAACCCACCAAGAGGCAAGGAATTCGGCTTGACTACTCTACTCCCAATGTACTTCTCGAGAGAGCGACACCTGGCAAAGGACATACCCCATTAAAGGACATGGATTAAATGCCATGTCTGGTCAAAGTGTGCCTATTAGAGACCGGATGACACCTGCCTAAGGGCTTACGGTATAAAACACTTTGAATATGGAAAGGAAGGCAACCATTCCAAGTACATATATTTCATACCATACAACTACGGCATCCTCTTTTTCTCCCAACAATTACTCCCTTCATAAAATCCTTGCTAATTTGAGAATCAAAGGGGTTCCTAGCAAGTCTTCGATCTTACTCTCCACCCCTTTTGTAGGCATTTGTGGTCTGAGGTTAGTTGTGCGATTAAGTAAACCATCAAGAATTATGATAAAACCTAGAAATTTCACAATCCACTTTTGGCCTTCCTTTACTACACATAGTGAGCACATGATATGTAAATGAATACATGGAATCAGTTGTCAAATTGAAAGCAATTTGTTTGGTTTATTTAGCAAAGCTCTCCAGTTAAGCTATCAATAATGATAGGTTAAGAAGCTAAACTCTGGATTGATGAACACCAGTTTGTACTAGAATCATTAAAAGATAATTTGGTTGTTTCGAGTGAGCCAGGAACTCCCAAATACGGAATATGTATTATACTTCAATAATCAACGTGTCTTTTATTCATAAACCCTACTACTTTAAATAATAATATAGACTTCTACCCTGGTTGACCTACTTACGCATCTCTGCTTTGCTCTTATCCCTACCGTCTTATCTTATAAACAAGATAGACTCTTATTTGGATTTAAACTACTACCACTCATCTTATCTTCTAAACCAGATAGACTCTTATTTGATCACTACTCTTATCTAATATTATCTAGATAGGTCCTCAATAATAGGGATCTTTTCACTCCCCTCCGCTAACATTTCCCTTGTTCGCAAGGGAATAAGAAGGGAACCTACTAGCTAGAGACTCCTTGTCCTCCCACATTGCTTTTGAGAGCGGAAGGCCTTGCCACTGGATCAGCAACTCCACCTTCTTGTTCTGGTTCCTTTCACCCAACACCCCTTGACGTTTTGGGTTCATCTAGGCATTTTCATCCATCTCTGGCAATTGATTTAAAACTATACTGTCCCCTCCCAATTTTCTTCTCAGTAAACTGACATGGAACACGAGGTGGATTTGGGATTCTTTAGGCAATTCCAGCTTATAGGCCACCGGGCTGATCTTCTTAACAATTTGAAATGGCCAAGGAATCGTCCATCTAGTTTAGCATTCTTGCGCATGTAAACCAAGAGTTGTTGATATGGCCGAGGCTTCAAAAACACCCATTCTCCTTTCTCGAACTCCACTTCCCTATGCCGACTGTCATGTATCTTCTTCATTCTCCCTTGTGCTAGTTTAATGTTCTCCTTTAGTTCCCGCAGCACTTTGTCCCCACGCAATAGGTCCTTGCCCACTGCGTCTACCTTAGCCGTTCTGGGTATATATGTGAGTAATGAGGGGGGTTCTCTTCCATATACAGCAAAGAATGGGGTAGTTTTTATGGTTGAATGCTAGCTTGTGTTGTAACTATATTCAGCCCAAGCGATCCATTTCCCCCATTCCTTGGGTTTCGAGCTCGTGAAGCACCGCAAATACATCTCTAAGGTACGGTTAATTACTTTCGTCTGTCCGTCCGTCTGTGGATGGTATGCTGAACTGAAATTAAAATTGGTACCATGAAGCTGGAAGAGTTCAGTCCAAAATTGACTAGTGAATGTGGGGTCTCGATCACATAAGATAGACTTAGGCATGCCATGGAGTTTGAAAATGTTTTCAAAAAAAAAACCTTAGCTATACTTACAGCCGTGTAGGGATAACTGGTGGCTATAAAATGGGCATACTTGGACAGGAGGTTAACAACCACCAATATAGTAGTTTTACCTTGTGAGCTTGGTAACCCATCAATGAAGTCCATGGAAACATCCTCCCAAATCTTCTCTGGAATGGGCAAGGGATGTAGTAGCCCCTTAGGGGTGAGGCTCTCAAGCTTATGGCATTGGCACACATCGCATTCCCTAATGAATTTTTTTATGAAGTTTCGCATTCCTCTCCAATAAAAATTTGTGCATATTCGTTGGAAGGAATTGTTATAACCCTCATGGAATCCCCATGGATTTGCTCAATAATTGCCGAAATGAGTGGGGAGTTCTCTTGGAGGAAAGTTCGACCCTTGTAAAATAGGATCCCTTCCTTATACTGCCATGGTCCCAAGGCCTCTCCTTCTTGCACCTTCTGCACCAACTCTTGCAATTCTCTATTTTTTCCCACTTCCTCCCTTATCACCTCCAACCATTTTGGGATGGGACTCGACACAACGACTAGTGTCATCTTCTGGTTGTTAGTCTCAGCCAAGGGTTGAAGAAGGTCTGCACCTGCTGCATTTTCCCTCAACAGTTTTTCGTCCTTATGCAATAGTGCATCCACTACTATATTCTCTTGTCCCTTCTTATGCTCAATGAAGAAGTCAAATCCCATGAGTTTGTACAACCACTTCTGTTGAGCTGTGGTTGAAATTTTTTGCTACCAGAGATATTTCAGGCTGTGGTGATCTGACAGCACTACAAAGTGGCTCCCAAGAAAATATGGTCTCCATTTTTGTACAGCCATCACTAATGCCAAGATTTATTTTTTGTAGGTAGATAGTAACAATTGTTTTCCTTGCAAGGCTTGATGTAAAACTGCTCCAATTGCTACAATGGATGCATCACATTCTACCATGAATTCCCTGGAGAAGTCTGGTAATGCTAGAACTGGCGCTTGTACCATTGCTTGCTTCAACTTGTCAAATGCCATTTCTGCTGCCTCCAACCACTAGAAGCTGTCCTTCTTTAACATTCAGTTGAGAGCTGCTGCTATCTTCCCATAATTCTAGATGAATCTCTGGTAATACCCGATGAGACCTAAGAACCCCCCATGGATTTGATGTTTTTAGGTTTAGGCCACCTTTGCATTGCCTCCACCTTCTATGGATCTACTCCCACTCCGGTTGGGGACATGATATGCCCTAAGTATTGGACCTCTTGTTGCCCAAACTTGCATTTACTTCCTTTGATATATAGTTCCTGCTCTTCTAGGATGTCTAGTACCCTTCCCACTTGTGTCACGTGTCGCTCCCAATCTTGACTATACACCAAGATATCGTCAAAAAAGACTAACACAAATGAACGTAAGAATTCTTGGAATTCATGAGCGATTGGAAGGTTGATGGGGCGTTTGTTAATCCGAAGGACATTACTAAGAATTTGTAATGCCCATGGTGAGTACGAAATGCTGTTTTCTCAGTATCCTCCTTAGCTGCTCGCACTTGATGATATCCCATGCGTAAGTCCAGCCAGCTTAGTAAAAAACCTTGCCCCATTCAATTAGTCAAGCACCTCGATGACTACCGGAATTGGAAACCTGTCCTTAACAGTGATCTTATTGAGCACACGGTAGTCCATACACATCTGCCATGTGCCATCCCCCTTCTTAATCAATAGGATCGGTGATGAATAGGGGCTGTTAGAGGTCCGTATGATTCCTCGTTTCAACATATCAGCCACTTGCTCTTCGATCTCAGTTTTTTGATAAAAATTATAACAATACGACTTAACACTTACTGGTCCCGTACCTGGTTGTAGGTGGATACAATGGTCTTGTTGTCTATTGGGCGGAAACTTGGTTGGTTCCACAAACAGGTTCTCATGGTGTCGCAGCAATTCTTCCATTTCATTGGTCCTTTCTCCCTTTGGTTCCCCCACTTCTTCAATGTGTGCACATTGGCGGATTGGGCTTCTCCTCGGTCTTTCTTGGGTTTGTCTCCCTGTTACCGTTACTCCATGTAGCAGGATGTGTTCTCCCATGCATGAGAATTGCATTCTTAGCTTCTTAAAATCCCACCAAATTGGTTCTAAACTATGTAACCACTGCGTACCAAGCACTACTACATACCTTCCAAAGGGAGAACATAGAAATCTACATCAAAACTCCATCCCTGTATGGATAAGGGAACCCCATTACATTTAACAAGGCTTTGGATCCTCGCCCCTAATGCTACCGTGACCTCCATCTTCCCCTTCTCACTTGGTTGAAGGTTAAGTAATTGAGCAAGGGTGAAACTTACAAAATTGTGAGTACTTTCTCGAGTCGATAAACACCAAGGAGACAGACCTTCCGATAAGTCCATATGCCTTCATTGTTTCCGGTGCTTCCTTGCCAGTGATAGCGTGTAAGGATATTTCTGGAAAGGATCCCCCATCTTCTTCTTTTTCCTCCATTACTACATCCCCATCCCCTTCATCATCTTCTCCCATATAAGCTTTGATCATGAACAGCCTTTTACACCGATGACCTAGTTCATATTTGTCATTACATTTAAAACATAAGCCATTCGCTTTCCTTTCATTCAACTCCTCTAACGTTAGTCTCTTGATAGGAAGACGGTTGCCCAATGGTTGTCTTTTGACCTCAGCTGCGTTGTTCTTTCAAATGGCAACGTTCTTGGCTTCATATAGCCAAGCTAGCCCAATGGCTGGCGTGAGGGTGAGAGGCTTCCCTGCCATAATGTCGGATTTGATTACCTCCTTTAGCCCACTGGTAAAGCAACTATCCTGTTGATTTTGAGGTAGATTTCCCACCATGGATCGTAAGGACTCAAAATGAGCTTGGTACTCTTTCACACTTCCCTCTTGTTGTAGCTTAGTTAGCTCCCCAAAGGGATTGTAAAATTGGTTAGGCTTGAAATGGGTTAATAACCCTTTGATCAAGTCTGCCCACCTTATGTTTCTCCCTTCTTGCAGCAAGATCTAGAACCACAGCTGGGCTTCACCTTCCAAGTGAAAGAAGCAAGATCTGTCTTTTTTTCCTCCAGTGTCCCCTAAATTGAAAGAGCTGCTCCGCTTGGCAGACCCATGTGGTTGGATCATCTTCCTTGTTAAACCGTGGGAAGTTGAATTTGACATGTCGGTGTGTATTCGACTATCAATCCCCTGACCTGGAATTATCTCTGTACATGTCTCGATCTCTCCGTGAGCCTTCAACCTCCTCTTCATGGGCTTCCCCTAGTTTAGATAGAATTCCAAAAATTTATGTGATCTTGTCTCTAATTTCCTGTTGTCAATCTCTTATCTCCTCCTGATTTCCATTTATCGATCTTACAGATTGCTCCACCTTGCCCATCCGATCCTCCATTTCTCTTTGTAGTTGTTTTTCCCGTGTGACTGATCTGGTAATGGGACGAGATTCTAGAGAGAAATCCCGAAACATCCAACTTTTTTTTTTCCCTATATTGCTGTGTGGTAGCTATACTATTTCTAGAAAGGAACCAGAAATAGTATCGCTACCACACAGCATGCAATTGATGAACACCAGTTCGTACTAGAATCATTAAAAGATAATTTCGCTGTTTCGAGTGAGCTAGGAACTCCCAAATACAGAATATGTATTATACTTCAATAATCAACGTGTCGTTTATTCATAAACCCTACTACTTTAAATAATAATACAGAGGCCCTGTGTAAGTAGACTTCTACCTTGGTTGACCTATTCATGCATCTCTACTTTGTTCTTATCCCTACTGTCTTATCTTATAAACAAGATAGACTCTTATTTGCATTTAAACTACTGTCACTCATCTTATCTTATAAACTAGATAGGCTCTTATTTGATCACTACTTTTATCTAATATTATCTAGATAGGTCCTCAATAATAGGGATTGATGTACAAATTTAATTGTACTCGGAAAGTGCACGAGTCGTGTGCAGTAAAATGTGTGTGCAAGTGCGAGGTCGAATCCACAGGGAGTCGTGTCGTGAAAACTAATTCTTATCTAAACTAACCCTATTTTAACTTAGTTCCGATTTTTGTAATTGTGTCGTGCAAAATCATAAATTAAACTAAACAATTTAAAAATAAGTAATGGCAAATTACTAAGGTTTCCGAATCCCCCTCGTCAAATCAAACAACATGTCTTGCACTTTATGCATACAATAGTCAATCCAAATACATTGTTCAAAAGTTGTAAACATGCAAATTAAATCATTCGATGAATCCATCCGTTAAAAGAATCACAACAAATATTTAATTGAGATCAAATCATCCACTATATCCGTAGATCACAATGGATATTAGTCTCAATCCAATAATTCGATGTACCACCAGACGAAACACAATGAATATTAAATTAAGCATGTTTACAACTTAAGGATCTACAAAGTCAAGGATCTACAAAGACTCTAGATATGGACTTTTTAGTGGGACTCATTGGGTGTGAATCATCACTCGATCCTAATTTGCTGCCAATGCTCCATGAAGTGTCTTAAGCCCCATAATTAATGGAATGAGTTGCAAATATCACCTTAAAGCCTCATTTCTCTCTTAACAACCTACAAATCACTAAAACACCAAAACTAACCAAAAACATCAAAAATTAACACAGCTAAGAGCTTGACAAATATAAGTTAAGGGGCCCAAATATACAATATTTGGCACTCATCAAATACCCCTAAACTTACATTTTGCTAGTCCCTTAGCAAAACAAAATGAAAACAAGGAACATAAGCCCACTGTCATGGGAGAGACGATTGCATTTAGCATATGCAACAAGCCTTTTAAACCCCTAGGCATCCCTAGTGGACGAGTGAAATCTCGTGAGGGTTTAACAGGAATGATACCCACAAACATTGTCAGTGCTATGTCATTGACAAACACAATTTCCACACAAACACATGGTTCTCACATAATGAGCAGGTTTAACAAAGTGAACACCACAATCAAATCATCAAGCCAACCACAAATCATTCAACTCAAAGGTGGAAATTTGAGACAACACAAGCTTCAATAGGTGCAAAGTGAAACTAACACGAAGTTAAAAGGCTTCAATTTTTCTCAAAGTTTGGTGTACCTCAAAATTCATAAGAATTCACACAGATGAAAACACCAAAGGCTTAGATCAAGACATGCATTTTATATATATATATATATATATATTTTTTATTTTTTATTTTTTGTGTAGGCTGTGCAATGTTCAGCTCCCTTAAGCTTTCTAATTGACCTATATAACGAGTGTTGGGCCAGTGACTCCCAAACCAAATGGTTTTAGGGCACTAGATGTAAAACATCCTTAAGGCTTAATTACTCAAGTCAAAAAGGATACGAAGTCAAACTAGCCATACAATCAATGCTTAGTAAGGTATGATGTCCGGTTACTCAATGAAAAGCTCAAACTGATGATGACACCTTTTTATTTTTTATTTTTTTTATCTATCCTCAAGCCAAGGTTTCATCAACACTTCATCCTACAAATCGTAAGGCACACCCTAATCAATCCAAATCGTATACCTCACAGACTTTATGATAGTGTGCTTGTGATTCAACTTAGACATGTGAAGTCTCTCTAATCTACCAAATGAGTCAAATGACTCAGATTTCTAATGACATGCAGTGTTCAAAAGTTAAACACACTAATGACATGCAAACCACAGTTATGATGTAACTCATGCCCAATCACCAACATAACAGAATATATTTTTTTTTTTTTAAACAAAACAAACAGATAAAAACAAACAAAAAGACAATGTGTTTTTCCACACCCCCAAACTTAAATGACACATTGTCCCCAATGTGGCAAGAGATACAATACCGTGGGATGAGGAAACTTGAGTGTGCAAAGGCCAGGGCATCCCCTAAACTTGAACACCAAAACACCTGTCAAAATCTAACAGCAATATTTCCTCATAGAAACAAATATCAAAAGATTAATTGCTGATAGAAACAAAAAGAAAGTGACACAAAATAAAATAAAAATAAGAAAGAAAGAAAATGTGCAGAAATTAAAATGGGGAAGAAATTTTACAATGCTTTCCCCGATCATTTGGATGTCCGACCAATCCCTTCCACCCTTTCTTCTTAAGAATTTGGTATCCCTCTGGAATGATGTTTCGCCGTCTCAGGTAGCCTAGTTGCTTGCTTCGAAGGATGTTCTTAGGAACATGATTCCTAGATTTGTGACCTTGTGTGCATAGATCCTTGAGAATTTCAACATGGGACGGCTCTTTGAGACATTGAAGAATTGAAGCTTGGGGTTCATGAATTGTTTCAAGAGGGATTTTCATGAAGAGATGAGCTTCAGTACTCACTCCCTTGTCATTGGACAGATTTGGAGTTGACGGGGGCTCAATGTGATCAACCTGCTCCTCTTTTTCTTCCTCCTCATGGTTACCCACAATGAGAGGCTCAACTGCTAATGAGGGTGAGTTAGGGAATGGTATCTCAGTGGTTTCCTCATTCTCAATTCGCATCTTGGGAGTGGAGCCCAATAAAGCATCAGCTTGCTCAAGTAACTTGTCAAGGTCTAGGTCACATCCAAATTGAGCAAATCACTTTCCCAATAAGTCCTCTAGACTTGGCTCATCAACAGTCTCCTCAACAATTTTCTCTCTCCCAATTAGGGTGGTGGCTTAGACATGCTCATGATAAGACTTGCTAGAATCATCTTCATCAATCATGTAGTGCCTTTCAGCCATCAACTGACTTTGAAACTCTTCTTCCTCTATTTTGGTGAGTTCAGCAACTAAATGACCAAGTTGTCCTTCCAACTTTTCAATTGCTTGAGTGTTGGCCATGGCTGCATTCTTTACTTCATTTATGGCTTGGGAATTGACCATGGTGGCAATTTTAAGCTCTTGCAAGGTTTGGCCATTAGACTGTATGAACGCTTTGAGGGTGTTTTCCAATGATAAATCTTGTAGAGGATAATTGTAAGGTGAAGGGGTAGAGGATTGGTTGTTGAACTGCGGATATTCAGGATGGTGCAGTTCATCAAATTGGGGAGCATAATTTTCCATAACATTAGCTTACCACGAGAAATTAGAATGGTTGTTCCAGTTTGGGGTGTGGCAATTGAAATTTGATTCAGACCCCGAACTGGAGAAGTTGGTGTTCATTTGCTCATGTGAAAAATTGAAAAATTGTCCCTAGGATGGACAATTACCTGAATTATGATAAGGGTTAGAGAAGTATGAACATGATCCATGTGGGTGAAAATGGTGAGGATAGTTCGTAGGAGCGGGTGTCCTACAACTACAGGTAGCATTAAAATTACGCAAAGAAAAATTCATGCTTATCCTCACTCTTTAAACAAAACACAGTTCCACATGAAACATTAACCAAATTTTGTTTTTGGGTTTTTTTTTTGTTTTTGTTTTTTCTAAAGAAATTAAAATAAACAAAAATGAAAACTAACACAGAAACACAAAACTAAACAAAAATACCAAAAAAAAAAAAAAAAAGCAAAAGACTCAAAAACTCACAAAACGGACCAAACATAAGTTTGGCAAAATTTTAGGTGCTAGCCCGTTTTGATGCACTCTGCAGAGGTGCGCTTGAACGCAGGTGATGTGCGATCGAGCGTAGATGGGGGCAGCGTGTGCGCTCGAGCGCAGGCGCGCGGGACGCTTGCTGCGTTAGGCTCGAATGCGCTCGAACGCAGGTAATGTGCGATCAAGCGCTTTGGCAGGGACTAGTTCCTTTGGAAGAACTGCAATAGAAACAACAAAAAACAACTTTTTCTCCTTTTTTTTTTTTTTTTTTTGTTAGTAACTGTAAACAAAAACAAATAAAAAAATAAAAAGAAACAAATTGTAAAAAGAAAGTAACTAGTAAAAAATAAAATCAATTTAAACAAAAATCAATTTTCACAAAAACAAACATCTTCCCGGCAACGGCGCCAAAATTTGATGTACAAATTTAATTATACTCGCAAGCGCACGAATCGTGTTCAGTAAAGTGTGTGTGCAAGTGTGAGGTCAAATCCACAAGGAGTCGTGTCGTGAAAACTAATTCTTATTTAAACTAATCCTATTTTAACCTAGTTTCAATTTTTGTAATTGTGTCGTGCAAAATCATAAACTAAACTAAACAATTTAAAAATAAGTAATGGCAAATTACTAAGGTTTCCGAATCCCCCTCGTCAAATCAAACAACATGTCTTGCATTTTATGCATACAATAGTCAATCCAAATACATTGTTCAAAAGTTGTAAACATGCAAATTAAATCATTCGATGAATCAATCCGTTAAAAAAATCACAACAAATATTTAATTGAGATCAAATCATCCACTATATCCATAGATCACAATGGATATTAGTCTCAATCCAATCATTCGATGTACCCCCAGACGAAACACAATGAATATTAAATTAAGCATGAGTATAAAACCAACATTTAATAAATTAAACTTAATCAAACTGTTGAATTGGCTTTTGAACATCACTTTCATAAAATAGTCTAATTGTATATATA
The DNA here is from genome assembly GCF_901000735.1 of Corylus avellana. Classification (NCBI taxonomy): domain Eukaryota; kingdom Viridiplantae; phylum Streptophyta; class Magnoliopsida; order Fagales; family Betulaceae; genus Corylus; species Corylus avellana. The sequence continues at coordinate 12,198,853 of NC_081548.1, read as the reverse complement.
AAATGACAAGAACATGTATGTTTATCAATGACGAGGCTTCATCTTCAACCTTAGTTGAAGAATTAGTCTCTCATGACAAAAGAAATCATAAAGAAACTAAATTACTTCATTAAAATTAAAAACTTACAAAAGAATTCGAGTTTCAAGCTACAAAAACCTAGAAAACACGAAAAACGACCAAGAATGGCGTCCCTGGCACGTCTCCGTACATTTACAATGGAAAATAATGATATTTATAAGCTAATTTTAGGGTTTTAGCGTAGCGCTGCCAAGTTGGCCGAGTGCGCTCGATCGCACTCGTGCAACAAGTTTCCTGCTGCACAAGGCGCGAGTGCGCTCGATCACACTAAGCGTGTGCTCGAGCACACTTCCAGTTGGAATTAGTCCACTCTTGTGAAACATGACTTTGTAGATCTTTGAGTTAGCTTTCGAATGACACCAATATCACCTCAATCCAAGCTATACAACTCTAGATATGGACTTTTTAGTGGGACTCGTCGGGTTCAAATCATCGCTCGATCCCAATTTGCTGCCAATGCTCCATGAAGTGTCTTAAGCCCTAGAATTAATGGAATGAGTTGCAAATATCACCTTAAAGCCGCATTTCTCTCTTAACAACCTGCAAATCACTAAAATACCAAAACTAACCAAAAACATCAGAAATTAACACAGCTAAGAGCTTAACAAACATATGTTAAGGGGCCTAAATATACAATATTTGGCACTCATCAGGGATCATATCAAGAGTAGGGCTGGTAATCTAGGTTGATATGTCGGGTTCATCTCAACCCAGCTAACGCTTGACAATTCCCTATATTTATTATATTGAAAAAGCTAAACACGACTAGTTTGACTCGTTTTGACCTATATTTATTATATTAAAAATATATATATATAATTTTATAAACGTATCACCCATGGATGGTTAAGCAGGTGGATTAATCTAATAGTGACTCAATCCCTAACTCGCGAGTTTCGTATTGGATTCATGTCAGATTCATGCATCGCGTCAAAAATTGGCATCCCTACTCTAAAGTGATAGTCTAAGAGAAACAAGTAAACCATTAAAAAATTTATCCACAAAGGAACTTTGATTCAAAACAATTTTTTTGCTCTCTCTTTGAAAACATTGGGTTTTCTTCTATCTCCTTGGTGAGAGTAGCCACCTCCTTTGTGAGGTTTCTTCAAACAAGTAAACCATTAAAAAATTTATCCACAAAGGAACTTTGATTCAAAACAATTTTTTTGCTCTCTTTCTTTGAAAACCTTGGGTTTTCTTCTATCTCCTTGGTGTACTCCTCCTTTGTGAGGTTTCTTCGGTGGTTTTTGTTGTTGTGCTATCTAGTTTTGACTCTATTCTGTCAATTTGGCTCCAACACACAGCAGTCTACCGTGCTCCCTGACCTCCCAGCTTCCCAACAACGCCCTCTTCACCCCGATCCGACCACCACGCGCCAGCCGGTGTTCTCTAACCTCTGTGCCCCAATTGCTGCTACTTGCTAGTTTTTTTGTTGCTTTCATGTTGTTTTTCTTATGTATATTTGCAGCTTTCTTTGTATTTTGCTGCAGTTTTTGTGTTTTAAAGGTTACCATCTCCCTGATTTTCAATGGTTTAATTTCTTTGTTGAGACTTTTGCAGCTAAATTTGTGTTGGTGCCTCTCTCTTCTACAGTCCCTGATTTGGACTCTGACAGTGCTTCTTCAACTTCAACCTATTTCCGGTAGTTGTTGCTATTTTCAAGTAGGGGTTCAAAATGAAAGGGGTACAGATTGAGAGGACCATAACACTTTTTTGTCCCGTTTCTTACAGTTTGTTTGTACTGTGCACCATTGTTTTTGGTTTAGGTCTATTATTGTTGGGGGAGCCCGCCCCTTTTGTCGGTTTTTTGTTGTTTTTCTTTAGGACCTCTCACTCTACCTTTCGGATCAAGAGCAGGAAGGGTCCTCCCTTGTAATCATTTCCCTAAATCAATTAAAAAAGAAAAGTAAACCATTAAAAATTTTGTTAGATTTCAGCTCTTCATTGTTTTAAGTTGCAGAGGAAATAAATTTGGAACATTAAGAAATTGAAAAAAGCCAAATATAAGTACATTCTATAATTTGTCTTTGCTCATTATTCCCGTTAGTTAGAAAATATAATGAATGTCTTGATGTATCAATTGTTAGATTGTTTCAGGACACTTGCCTTTTTGCATTTAAATGTAAAGGAAACAATCAGGATTACATTGATACAGACGGTGAGGGGGCTTTTCTTCTTACCCTTTCCTTCTCTTGGGACTTAGAATGAATTCGTCGTCGTCATCACTCTCATTAATGATTCTTTTTTTAGCTTTTAAGGTCCCATTCTTTGATGCCTGCTGCTGCTTCTGTGAACTCTCAGGTTTACTTGGCAGTTTTACAGATTTAATCGGAGTCCCCGTACGAAGTTCCTTTTGCTTTCTCTGCTTCTTCTCATATGCCTTTCTAGCTCTTTCAGGGGATAGCAAGCCATGTTCCATCATCCTGCAAATTGAAATATGATTACTCAGCACCAATTATTTCAGAGTTGGGAGAAAAAATAATAGTAAATTAATACCGCAGATTCAGCATAGAATAATTTTCAAGAAGTAACATGTATACACTACATGAGGGCACTTTACTGGGTAACACACAGTCCATGAATCCAGAATGGGAAATTTGCTCCTCTCTGCTATGTTTCTTTTTGTGAAAGGATGTACTACATTCAAATGGTATCATGCAAACAACTCGACAGTGGCATACTGCATTCAAATGCACATCAAAAAAATGCATGATCACTATCCACGTCAACTTACTCTCCTAAAAGCATTAAGAAAATCCTTTTTTCCTTTGATCAAATTAAGTCAAAATATTGGTTTCAATGAAGAGCTGAAATCTGCTCTTCATCTACAATGACTCATGTAAGAAATGAAACATTAAGTTAGTTTCTTTTAGAATATATGATTCTAATCAAATCCAATTACAAAATCAAATCTGACTACAATCATATAGTCTAACGGTTTGGAATCCAAGTCCAACCCCATATCTCGAAATTCCGGCTACAGTTTGCTGAACAACAATACAACATATATAAAGTAATGCACTAGATCATTCTTAAGTAGGGTCTCATATTGTTAATATTTACATGGACTCATGTCAGAAATGAAATGTTGAGTTAGTTTGGAATCCATGTCCAACCCTATATCTCGGAAGTTTGGTCAGGTCATAGTAGTGTTACTACCAATATATGGATGCACCATCTCCTGGTTTCTTAACACTAAGCATGGAAACTTGGTCTATAGAATAAAGCGAAAAGAACTGCAACTTGCCTGCATGAAAATGGAATCCAAAACTTAAGGAGCCAAGAAGAAAAAGGATCAATATTTTATATGCCCATGTCATACTCATTATGACAGATGCATAAGCTTTTGTGATTAGAACAATGTAGTATCTTCCGAGTTTGGGAATATAAGGCTTTGTTGAGTTGAGTTGTACCCATAGTAATTCTGTTCTTTCTAGTATGGCAATTGGTGTCGATTTTTTTTTTTACTAACTTTTTGATAAGTCAAAAGTGGCATCAAGTTGTAGCTTTGTGGAATAAATAAAGGCATATATCTATTTTACAAAGCACATAGTTTCTACCATGTAAAAATTATCAAAACCTTAATAACCAACTTTGAGAAAACACTAAACAATTGTTCTAATCACATGGGTCATTTTCTACAGCATCATGTGTTTAATTCAAATCTGATCAAATTTTGATTTCAATAGGTTTCAGGTTTATGCATTTAAAGAGGTGGACTGTGTGTCACAAGATGGGCCTCTATCTTCCGGTAATTGGTAAAATATCTAATTATGGAGCAGATGTTGAACCCACAATATATAAAGGGGAAGAAAAAAAAGAACAAAAATTGGTGTTTGATTTTTTTTAGCATTTCTAAATTTCAGTGCCATCATTAGTTAAAGAATTTAGAGCTCGGCCAGAGTGTATAAGAAAAATAGCAAGAACAACGGCTCCTATGGCTGAAAACTAGAGACTTTTCCATCATTAGTGAGAAGATTATGAATATATGGGAAAAATGCATGCTTGAAATATTAAATTTGACAAGAAATGCAAAGGAAACTTTTACTTGAATCAAAATCTCATAGACTCCTGTTACTAGAACACTATAAAATAGTAATGGTGTTGTCTGATGCTTATGCACATAAATCAGGGCCAAGAGCCCACACTCCCAGATAGTATGTAGAAAATAATATTCATGGTTTCACTACTATTTATCCAAGCAAACTCCTTCCTTGGTACAAATGCAGAAAAAGAATAGGACCATGCAAAAAGTCCAAAGTCAGAGATCGTACATTCGTACTGTAGGAAAACATTTTTTTGTTTTTTATATAAGTAATAAAAAAATATCACTACAAGCGCAGAAGGGACAAATCAAGTATTCAAGAGATACACCTACTAAAAAAAAAAAAAAAAAAAAAAAAAATGAAAACTAGGCAAATTAAGATTTAAGGCAGCTATCCAATGGTAAAGAATTTTGAGAAAGAACGACTTTAGTTCCACCACCCTCCTCTTGCAGTCTTCAAAACGTTTATCATTTCTTTACCTCTAAAGACACCACAAAAGATAGGCAAAATCATCTTCCCCACAACTGCACTTTGAGGACTGCTTTCCAACCCTCTCTAACAAGTGAAAAGGTCTATTACTCTTGTAGGACTAACCCAAGCTAACACAACACACCTGAAAATATCACTCCACAAGGCACTGACGATCTCACAATGGAAGAAAAGATGATTCACAATCTCCCCACTCCTCTTACACATACAACATCAATCAACTACAATGACATGCCACTTTCTTAGGTTATCCAAGGTGAGGATCTTCCTTGTAGACGATCAATGTAGACAGATCCTCTAAAAACAATGTAGATGGATCCTCTAACAACATAGGAATTGCTATACATTCCCATTCAAGGCAAAAACCATATTGAGCCCACCAAGCTTGATGATACCAAGCCTGGCCAAACCTAAATTAGCTAGGACGGCCAGGCCAAATATATCACGGAGCAAGAGCAGGAAAGCACTAGTAGGGACTACTCCTACAATATCCTAGGTCTTGCCATCTAGATTATTGGAATTATATTTCAACCATAGACATTACCAAAGCATGACCTAAGGAAGTGGGGGCCACAAAATCATATTTTTTTATGCCCCAAACCTACTCTACAAATAACTATGCGCTGGAAACACTTTATATAAGGAGGGGAAACTTGATGAGAGGTACATTCATTTTGTTCTAGTCAAACATTCCAATTTCTCTAGCTTACTTCCTCTCTTGAAACCCTTTTCTGACTTAGGCCTTGGAAGAGCTCCACGCTAGACCACCAGTGGGCAGTTTGATTCTTCTTTCTTCTCCTCCTTGTAGACATCATGGATCAAGATCTTGGAATACGATCAATTGACATCTTCACTACCAACATATATGGATGCACCATCTCCTAGTTTCTTAACAATGAGCATGGAAAACTTAGTCTAGAGAATAAAGCAAAAAACTTGAGCAAAATTATGGAAGGGTAAACCAAATGATGCAAACTAACAATTTCTTCCTTTACTAAGGACAATTTAGATATACAACATTACATTGACGACTTGATGCAGACTGCAACTTGCCTGCATGGAGATGGAATCCAAAACTTAAGGTGCCAAGGAGGAAAAGGATCCATATTTTAAATGCCTGAGTCATACTCATTATGCTTCAACAACTATGATAGATGCATAAGCTATTGTGATTAGAACAATTTTGTATCTTCCAAGTTTGGGAATAAGGTTTTGCTGAGTTGAGTTGTACACATAGTAATTCTGTTCTCAAGGGGGCCTTGTGTCGCCAAATACTCTTCCAAATAATGTAAGCGCTATAGGAACACGGATGTTATAGAAAGATCTAATATCACACATCCCTCTCTAGGAAGGGGCCCAACGAAGCTTGTCTTCACCTCCCTACCTCATTCTAAAAAAATACAACAAATTAAAAAACAAAGTAAAGACATCCATCCACTTCTCAATCGTGAATTGCTTTGATAAAGCTTACATTCCACTTATGTGAACCATGAACCACTAGATAACTCCAAGTAGTCTACCACATAAGCATCCTTTACTAGAGCAATACTATACAAATTCGAGAAAGTATCCTTAAGGATACAAATTCGAGAAAGTATACTGAAGAAGTGGGAGAGGATAGGGAGGAAGAGGAGAGCATGGGCGATGGAGATGGGGAATATGCAATAATAGAGAGGGACAGAGATGCTGGATATTCAATTGTTGGCCATTATGGGAGCAAATGGAGGAGCTCAATCAGTGTCTCCAGATTGGTTGCTAGAGAGGGTATTAGAATTTTGTCATGCATTGGGCCTAACATGTGATGGGCATGAGGAGGATTTGCTGGCTCTCTTTACTGCCATCGAGGCCAATAGATCTAACAGGGGAGTGGGTAACAGTCAACAGGCATGTGACAAATTAGGGAATCGAGGAAAACCCGAATTAAAGTGGTTGGAATGCACAGTGAATTATGATGTGAAAGGATCATCTAAATCGACAGGAAAGGGGAGGGCTGGTAAATATTTTTAATGAAGCCAAAACTAATTTTGTGGAATGTACAAGGTATGAATGAGCCTGAGAAAAGAATGACGATTAGGAGGAGGTTATGAGAGTGGAAGGTAGATATTGTGTGTTTACAGGAGACAAAAATGGAGGTCATTAATATGGAGGTGATTCGGAGTGTGTGGGGGTGTAATTATGTTGATTGGGTGTACATGGGATCAACGGGTGCATCCGGGGGTATTTTATTAATGTGGGATAGGCGAGTGGTGGAGAAGATTGAGGAATGTGTAGGGAGATTTGTGGAAGCTTGTCTTCAGAAGTGTTACAGAAAATTTTGAATGAGTGTTTGCTGGTGTTTATGGGCCAAATGCTAATGTTGTTAGAAGCAATTGATGGGATGAATTGGGTGGATTAATGAATCTATGGGAAATGCCATGGTGTATGGGAGGGGATTTTAATGTAGTTCGCAACCCAGGAGAACGATTACGTGCATCCAGACACACACAAGCAATGATCGATTTTTCTGACTTTATTTTTGAGTAGGGGCTTATCGATCTTCCAATGGTAGCGGTGAGGATCAGATGGTCTAATCATCATGCGGGGTCCAAACTTGATAGATTCTTGATATCTACAGAATGGGGGGAATACTTTCCAGATGCATGTCAGAAAAGGCTTCCTCGGCTACTATTGGACCATTTTCCGGTGGTATTGGAGTGTGGAGTGGAAAGAAGGGGTAGTCGAATACCTTTTAGGTTTGAGAATATGTGGTTACAAGCGGAGGGTTTCATGGAGTAGGAAAAGAGGTGGTGGGAGTCTTATTACTTTGAAGGTAATCCAAGTTATGTGTTGGCTCAAAAGTTGAAAGCCCTGAAAGGTGATCTCAAAAAATGGAATGTGGAGGTTTTTGGAGACTTAAGGAAAAAGGAAAAGGAGATGGAGGAGGGATTGAGTGAGCTGGATCGCATTGAAGAAATTAGAGTTTTAATGGAGGAGGAGATGATTAAGCGAGAAGAGTGTTCTAACAATCTAGAGAAGACTGTTTACCTTAAGAAGTGAGTTGGAGGCAGAAATCTAGGGCATTGTGGTTGAAAGAGGGAGATCGGAATACGAAGCTCTTCCATAGGTTGGCCAATTCGCATTGGCAAAACAACACGACTGCTACCATCTTGGTGGGTGGGAGCAGGACAGAGGATCCAGCAATGATACAAGATCATATTGTGAACTTTTATAAAACACTATATTCTGAACAGTATCAAAGGAGACCAACCAGGTTTCTAGCTCCATTGTTGAACAACTAGACTTTTAGTTCCATTGATGAAGGGGAGAGACTTTGGATGGAGCGAGAATTTGAGGAAGATAAAGTATGGGAGGTGGTGAGGAAGTTGAAGGGCGACAAAGCACTCGGCCCTGATGGATTTACTATGGCTTTCTTTCAGAAATGTTGGGGGTGGTAAAGGAGGACCTTATGGCGGTTTTCAAGGAATTTCATGAGTGGAAAATTTGAGAAGAGTATTAATGCTACGTTTGCTGCGCTTATTTCAAAAAAAGCTGGAGCGATGGAGATTAAGGACTTTTGCCCTATTAGTCTTGTAAGTGGAGTGTATAAAATGATTTTGAAGGTACTGGTTAGTCGGTTGAACTTAGTATTGGGGAATCTTGTGTCACATACACAAAATGCTTTTATTCTGGGTAGGCAAATACTGGACTCTATTTTAATGGCAAATGAATGTGTGGATAATTGGATTCGATCTGGGGAACCAGGTCTCATACGCAATCTGGATTTGGAGAAGGCTTATGATCATGTTAACTAGGACTTTCCACTACATATGTTAAAGAGGTGTGGTTTTGGGGAAAAGTGGCGAGGTTGGATTCATCATTGTGTCTTTACAGTACGTTTATCCGTTCTCATTAATGGGAGCTTGCAGGTTTTTTCAGTAGCTCTCAAGGAGTGAGACAAGGGGACCCTTTGTCTCCTCTATTATTTGTGTTGGTGATGGAGGCGTTTAGCAAGATGATGACTGCAACGGTGGAGAGAGATCTTATGTCTGGATTTTCGGTGGGTTCGCGATATTCAGAGGTAATGGTAGTGTCACACTTGTTATTCGCAGATGACACATTAATCTTCTGCGAGCCAAAGGTGGAACAACTTCGTAATTTGAGATGTTTGCTGCTATGTTTTGAAGCGGTTTCGGGGTTGAAAATAAATCTGTCAAAGTCTGATATTGTCCCTATAGGTGAGCTGGGAGATATGGAAGGTTTGTCAAGAATACTTGGGTGTGGAGTGGGTTCGATCCCATTTACGTACTTGGGTTTACCATTAGGTGCTCATTATAAGGATCCATCTATATGGAATACTGTCATTGAGAAGATGGAGATTAAGTTGGCAGGGTGGAAGCGGATGTATTTATCCAAGGGTGGTAGGCTAACGACGATTAAAAGCACTCTTTCTAGCCTACCCACGTATTATTTATCTCTGTTCTAGATTCTAGTGAGAGTAGCAAAACGTATAGAAAAAATACAAAGAGATTTCTTGTGGGGAGGTGGTGACGAATTCAAGTTTCATTTGGTAAACTGGTCCAAGGTTTGCATGCCGATGGAGGTGGGGGGATTAGGGGTAAGGAATTTGATTAAGTTCAATCAAGCTTTGTTAGGTAAATGGTTGTGGAGGTTTGCCAATGATGGAGATGCTTGGTGGAGGAAATTGATGGAGGATAAATATGATACGATGAGGGGTAGTTGGTGCTCCAAGGAAGTAGGGGGACCCTATGGGGTGGGAGTGTGGAAATGTATTCGGAGGGGGTGGGATAATTTTTAGCAGCATGTGCGGTTTTGAGGTAGGAGATGGTTCTAAAGTGTTGTTTTGGCATGATGTTTGGTGTGGGGAGTTACCATTGAAGATTCCTTTTCCAGCCTTGTTCATTATAGCATGCGCAAAGGCATGGGTGGAGGAGAATATGGATATAGCACATGGTGTTATTCATTGGAATATTATGTTTATTCGACCTGTTCATGATTGGGAAATGGAAGCGGTTTCGCGATTTTTCGAGTTACTGTATTCCCAACATATTAGGCATGGTGTGGATAAAATTTGTTGGATCCCCTCGAAGAGGAAGAATTTTGAAGTGAAGTCCTATTATCAGGAAATGGTTAATCCGGGACCGATTATTGGTCTTTGGAAGAGTAAAGCTCCTTCGAGAGTGGCTTTTTTTGTGTGGACAACGGTGTTAGGGAAAATATTAACATTAGGCAATTTACGTAAGAAGAACATTATAGTGACGGAGTGGTGTTGTATGTGTAAACATAGTGGAGAATCAATTGATCATTTATTATTGCATTGTGAGGTTGCTACTGAGGTATGGAGCATGGTTTTTCAGCTATTTGGTGTTACATGGGTGATGCCGGGTAGGATGAAGGAATGTTTGGGAAGTTGGAGGGAACAAAGGGGTAATCGTACAGTTCTGCAAATTTGGAGAATGGTTCCTTTGTGTGTAATGTGGTGTCTATGGAGAGAAAGGAATGCACGGAGCTTTGAGGACCGTGAACTTGGACTCATCGAGTTGAAGAAAATGTTACTCCAAACACTTTACTCGTGAAGAGCAATGTGGCATTCATCGCAAGCTTCAATGGTTGCTGAAGTTTTAGATTTATGTGCTTTATTCTCAGCTTAAAAGCTATAGCATACTTGGGCTCTATTGTATACTACCTGTGTACATGGGTTGCACTCATTTGCACTTATATATGAATTGATATTACCTATCAAAAAAAAAAAAAAAAAGGATCTAATCCCCACACCACATATCATACTAGAATCTAATCTTGGAGCATCTCCCACCTCCTACCTCAAACCTAGTATAACTATAAAACACCCCGCCGACCCTAATGATATTTTTCCATAAGCCCACCGCATACAACCCATGAACCTCATTAGAACATCATCCGACCCACGAGCTGCCATATTTGAAGTCTATTATGACTCTCCACAAGGCCTCTCTCTCATGCAAATAGTGCCAACATCACTTCTCTAAAAGACCACCATTGAACAAAAGCAAGTTTTGAATCCCCAAGCCAAAAATCTTCTAATAAGAAAACACTATGATGTATTTTCTAAGGAGTGTCTAGTTAATTGTTTTAAGAATCTATCAGAAACAATATCCTGATGGTGGCAACTGAACTGCTGGAACTAGATATAGTTTTTCTCCAACAAACTTTGTCACAGCGAATGATTTTTGTAGGGAAGCATGCATCAGCTCATGCGAAAAAATTAAGCCAGTTACAAGAGCTCAAAGCTAAACAAATCCCTAAGATTACTTTAAAACTATACACTCCCAGATGGCATGTAGAAACAATATTCATGTCCTTACAACTAATATCCAAACAAACTAATTCCTTCTGTTGTGCAGATATGAAAAAAAATAGGACCATGAACAAAGTCCAGAGTCAAAGATCATATTGAATAAAAAGTAAAAATACAACTAAAATCTTCTTAGAAGAGAACAATCATAATGTATTCTCTAAGAAATGTGTAGTTAATTATTTTAAGAATATGTCTAAAACCATATCCCTACGGTGGCAACTGAATTACGGTAGATATGGTTTCTTCCCAACAAACTTTGTGATGGTGCATGATTTTTGTACGGAAGCATCAATTTAATTGATGCAAAAAAAGACTAAGTCGGTAACTAGAGCTCAAAGATAAACGAATCCCTAAGATTGGCATCAAACTGAATTTTTGCAGAAACAAAAATTTCTGAGAAATGCAACCAGATTTGCTTAAGGAACAAACACCCCACACATCTATCATTTTACTCAATAAACACTACTCTCTTTGTTCCAATTTAAATGTCTTATTTTTGTATTTGGACGTCCTAGTATAATTGTCAACTTTCCAGCAGTGGATATGTTTACTTTGATGTTCTTCTAAACTACCATCATCCTTCTTAAAAACAATTAAAATAAATAAATGAAAAGAAAAAGAAGAAGATTTCCTCTAAAAGTCATCCCCAAAATTATAATCAAGGGCATTTAGAAAGTTAATTGGACTTTTTACCTTTCTTTAATACTTATGCCACATTGAGGATTGCCCATCATCATCAAATCACCAGCAGCATTTTTTTATATATATATATAAGTAATGTCCCCCATATAAATGGACATGCAAAGTATTTGTTGCAGTCCTTCAAGCTGGAGAGGGGTCCAAAATAAGTGTTATGATGAGCGAAGCACCTTGCATAAGGCAGAAAAAGCACTGTAGTATGAAAGAGGAAACTATAGATCTTAATAATAAAACCTTACTTAAGATCTGTTAGGTTCGTTGTTTTATCAGGATCATTTTGAATTTCTACAGACTATGGACCATGTTCGTGACTCCATCAGCAACACTACAGCAGAAGAGCCAAGAGCCAATGATGACACTGAGGAGTTGCTGTATAAAAGATTAAAAGGTAAGGAAAAATGGGGTCACACAACTGCAGAGCCATTAATTGCAAACTGCAACTAATTTTTTTATCACGTCCTTGCTCCTCATGATATTTGATATTAGATCTTGGTCCTATAAAACAAGCAAGAGCTTTCGCGCAGCTCAATCCTTTGCTTGTTCTAGCCTTACCAAATTATTACCCACCTCTGCTTGCTCTACTGCTGCTATCTCTCTTGCGTAGCCTTCCACTAACGTCCTTATTCCTCATGATAGCGCTCACTTTCTTTGGAAGAGTATGTGGTGACATAAGTAATTAAAAAACTGCAGGATAAAATGCTTCTTAAGTAATAACCATCTCAAAGACATTAAAGGCAATCCTCAAATAAGCGTCACCAATACAAGTTAATAAAGCCTGCCTGCCTCATGGATCACCACTCCAGCCACCAAACTAAGACTCCTAAATTACTCTATTGAGTCAACATCAGGGATGCCCTGAGCTTGTCACACATTACCAATAAGCAATCAGACCCATTCAAACTTGGTAAGCCTCACTCTGAATCAGATAAGTTCAGACATCAAGGTGCTGCACCTTATCAAAATCCCAAAGGTCAAGAAAATAAGGAGAAACAACTCATTTTGGCTCTCAACGGTTCCTTTGGTTTCTTCCTTGTGGCACAATGCATGTGTCGCCATAACAAGGTCACATTTTAGGTGTAGATTGAGTGGGATACAAAGAACAAGAAAGATTATCAAAGTCAAAAGATGTGAAGTGCTTAAAATTGATAGTATCCTGAATGTCAACAGGAGACATGTTCGTGTCTTCCCTCTAGCACTATTTTTAACTACTTTTTTATAAGTAATTGAGATATCAATAAAAACATAAGGCGTCCCATTTACACAAGAAAAGACATCTAACTAGTAGGGGCAAAAACAACAAGATAATCATGGTAACTAATCACCACAGGAGAAACATAAGCAGCTACCCAGAGATACAAAGTGTTGAAAAAGAAGACTTAAATCTCCTCTAAAGTCTTCAAAACTTCTATCATTCATTTCCTTCTATAGACACCCTAAAGGTACGAAATCACCATCTTCCACACAGCAACTACCACCTAAAACCATTGCTTGGCAAGGAAATGAAAAAAACCCCACCCCCACCCCAAAAAAAAAAAAAAAAAAAAAATGGAAACTATTGGCATGTTAATTAATCCTTCAATTCGGGTAAAGATGCCTAGGCAAGTTATAGGCATAAGTAAGGCAGTAGAATATAATTTTGTCCCAACACCTTTAGTCAAGTCATTATAGGCTAATCTAGAAACTTTTGTTTTCTGCTCATCTAGAGCTTTCCTCCTTTCTACAAACACAGAATGTCCATTTTGTTCCAAAACCTTTCTTCCCCCTAGTTTTTGTCCCTTCACATCAAACACTTTTAACTACAATACCCATTCTTATTTGAGTGAAGCCAAAGGTTTCTTCATTTTATCTTGTGAAATCCTTGCTAAGAGATCTAACCTTTCAGCAAAGATAAAGCTCAAAGGCTTCATATCATCCCAGCTAACAGATGGCTGCAATCCAAGAAAGAAAATAAATCTATGACCCAACAAGCTTAGGAAGCACACTTGTCAAAACTAGAGAAATGGATCCCACCATTGCAGCGTGAAGTCACTGATATCGTAATGACAAATATATTTGACCATACAGCATGAGTGTTTGTGTGTGTGTGTGTGTGTGTGTGTGAGAGAGAGAGAGATTTGTTCTTAAGCTAACACATGAAATTTAACTTCTATTTGTCTCTCGACTTCATATTGAGCGTGAAGTTATTGTGTAACATGAAATGTTTATGTGATGGGTGCTAGAGTAGCTTATCAATGTATATGTTGTCCTAGTTATTGGATAGTACTTATGCAATTCCTTCAAACAAACAAGTTAGCATAGGCACACAATCAAAATGTAGAGCAAGCACCTAGTTGTAATATAGCCAAAACACCAATAACCTGACATTGAAATTTTATTTTATTTTATTTTTTTTTTAACATGTCCTCACAAGGGAAGGGAAAGGGGGATAGGAGATTCGAACTAGTGACCTCCGTTTCATGAGGCGTGGTCCCCAGCCGATTGAGCTACCCCTTAGGAACAATCTTGAAATATAATCTAATTAAAATCATTAGATTCTTTTTAGAGTATTAATCATTATGTTCTATAATCTATTCATTCAAAATTTTATTTGAAATTCTACTCTATATTCTTTTCTATATTTATGAAAATAAGAATGAACAATCAATAACTATATCCCAGTATAATAGATTCTTATATATGTATAATTTTTTAGTCTGAATTTCATATTTCCGTATGTGAAAAGAATTTTTTTAAAAAAAAAATAAAAAATCTCCACACTCTCGCTACTATAAATTTTTTCCCAAAGCAAGTTTGCCACCAACTGTAGCAGCACCAATGGATTTAGCTCCTCAATGCGTCCAAGAACTGATCCAAGCTTTGATTTGTTGACACTATCATATTCAATGGCACAAAGAATCTCATTCTAAATTTCCAACTAATGACCATTGTTCTAATCTAGAGCCAGGAAATTGATTGAAACATTTAAAGCAATGCAATCCATAAGATATGTAGGAACCATCAAGAAATACGGTTAACTCCCAATGGTCTAGGCACCGAGCAATGAACAGAATAAAAGCAAGTTCCATATCTTACAGATGAACAGGTACTGTAAAATTAAATCGAGGATGAGGGTTGTAAGAATAGAAGGGAAAGCTCACCAAAATTCTGCCATTTCACTCGTTGGGATCTGTTGTGACAATGACTCATAAAAGATCCTCAGGGGTTCCCTCTGTCATTAGATAGAAGCAAAATACAAGATTTAAGTGGCGGCGTTACATCACTATAAACATTCTTCCAGGAAAAGGAAAGAAAAAACAGAGATCAATTGCGTGGGCACAGAACGAACCTCCTCAGGGGGATCGTATTTCTGGCCAGTCAAAGTGTACACTTTCTTCACCCTCGCTTTGGTAATAGTCTTTGCTGTTATTGTTTTTGATTTTACCTTCACATTTAAGAACTTATTAAATATCGCACCCAGTATGACATTAACACAATTGACAGGGAAAAGGAGAAGATTTCCAGATGACAAGGACCAGAATCCATCAAAGACCATACGCGTATTACACCCAATTCATTGCAACTTACCCAAATTTGTTTACAAAAACCATACCCATATGACCCCAATCAACCACAAATAATTATTGAAAACAACCCAGAAACTCCAAAATCCAAATCACCCCATCCACTGAAAACTCAAAACCCATTCCAAACTACACAATTCAACAATTAAGTAAATAAATTAATAAATTCCACACAGTCAAATCAAGCAATTGAGAAATCAATCATTAAGAACATCATTCTCAGCTCAAAAGAATACATAAAAACAAATCTGATTCAAAAAAAAAAAAAAAAGAAGCAATGAACCTTTGACATGGGTACCTCAGTTTTCGTGGTAGTGGTCACAGATTTCTGCTTTGAGTTAACAGGCTGCTTGCTAGAGCTCTCAATCTTCTTCTTGTTGATAGCAGAGTAATCAACCTTTCCCTTTGAAGAACCATCTTGATTGCTCGGCTTCACCTTCACAACAACGCTTTTTGTCTCTGTGGCCATTGATATAAATAGATATTGTCTTTGCTATTGATCTGATTATTCCTTTATCTTCTTCTTCTTCTTCTTCTTATGTCTTAGCCGTCTCATTGAACATGCATCAGCTCTGTAATAGTCTCTATCTATACGTGTAGAAATCAGTTGATATTTGTTTATTTAGTACATGAACTAAAGCATAGAGAGAGAGAGAGAGAGAGAGAGAGAGATGGAATTCAGGTAAAACATGAAAAGGTGTGAATAGATTTGCTGGTTGATGTTGTTTAACTGCTTTTTTTCAAGGTTTTCTAACGTATGATTGAGGCAAAGGTTTTGGTTGCTATGTTGTACCTTGAAGCAGGTGATCTTTGCTCTCAACAGAAGCCATTGGAAAAGACTGTTTTGTCTTCGTAAAAGGCTGGCGCAGGTAGAGGGGTCAAGGTTAAAGTTGTCATGCCGAAATCCAAGCCTAACGGAGTGTAGATTGAGATACGGCCGGACTCATGAAACGCCTTGTCACTTATAAATTGATTTAGTTGATTGTCATGAGCGGACGGTCATGATAGATGGCGCTCGCTTTTTTTCTTTTAAATTTCTTTTAAATTTCTCTGTCGGATACGATCGGTTTTCACTGACTTTCACGTGCGCAGCGGTCCGGACACGTGTTCAACACACTACTTTAACGGTTGAGTTCCGACCTTGTTTCAGACAACGTGACCCCTTTCCAGTAATATATGTATCGTAAATAACCGAGAAATGCTATTCAAGTGAAATTTAAGGAAAATAAAATAAAATGCAAAATTACTTTATGTGGTTTACATTATCTACAATTAATTGTGTGTGGTTTTAAAATGAATTCATAAGACCTTAAGATATGCTCAAAAAATAATTTAGTTTATGCAATTAAATTCGGTCAAAATGTTTGACTCATTTCTTTATGTGTCACATCAGCACACTAATAAAATACCAACGCATATCACTCTTAATATTATATTGAAAATATAAATATATAAAAAAATTAAAAAATTAAAAATAAAGAAATTAAAAACTTTTTTTTTATTTATTTAATTTTTTTTAATTAAGAGATGCATGTGTCGTCATTTTATTAGCGCTGTCGCGGTACCTCACAGAATCCATCAAATTAAGAGATGCATGTGTCGTCATTTTATTAGCGCTATCGTGGTACCTCACAGAATCCATCAAATGTTTTGGCAAAATTTGATTGTAACGACTAAATTGTTTTTTTCTTTTGCATACTCGAGAGACCGAGTTCATTTTTATATCATAAAGAGTTAATTGTAAACTAGATAAACCACTTAAACTAATTTTGAATTTTTTTCAAAAGTTTATACGTTTATTACATGATTGTAAAATTTAGCTTATTTAGCTTTGTTCTTTATATATATATATATATATATATATATATTTTACGAATCTTTGCTAATTCGATGGTTGCATTTTGTTGTCATATCATCCAAATTTTATGATAATTATATAACAATTTATTAAATAACTTTTTTTTTTTTTTTTTTTTAGATAACCATGTTCATGACCTATATTTATTCATGGACACAAATTTCTTACAATTAATCCAACCTCTAAGAACCACATGTTTTTTTTTTTAATCTATTAATACATACTATTAAAACAAATATATGTATTTTCACATGCATGTTACAGGTTTGTAGTAAGAAATCTCTATCCTTCAGTGATTCGAATGGTTTAAGCGATATAATATTTCATATTTGAATGAGAAGTACCTCAAGTACTTAAAATTTATTATTATATTATTCCAATATAATCTATTTATGATTGACCGTCACATAGAATTTCTTCTCATTATATAAAAAAAATAAAATGATGTTTTTTTTTTTTCTCGGTTCTTTATAATTTTTTTATTAAATTTTTTATTAAAAAAAAATATTTTGTTTTTTTTTTTTTTAATGAACTAGAGACTACCCCAAACTATAATTATCAAATAAAAATATTAGATCCCCACTTGCCTTGGTGCGCCTATTCCCACA
>NC_081548.1:12146717-12181160 GCF_901000735.1 Corylus avellana | reverse complement strand
AATTTTTTTCTTTTTAAAAAAAAATAAAAATTAATGCCTAAAACGACGTCGTTTTAGGCTGGGTAATTTTAGGACACAAAACGACGTAGTTTTGCGGAAGGGTAAAATGAGTATAAAACATTCAAAACGACGTAGTTTAATGTTAAAGGGGTCCAAAGTGAGAGAAAATGGAAGTTCAGAGGGCTTAAATGAGAGTTTTGAAAATTCAGGGGGGTCTTTTCAAATCGGCTAGAACTTCAGGAGGGTTTTCTGAAGTTTCCCATAAAATTTATTATTATATTATTCCAATATAATCTATTTATGATTGACCGTCACATAGAATTTCTTCTCATTATATAAAAAAAATAAAATGATGTTTTTTTTTTTTCTCGGTTCTTTATAATTTTTTTATTAAATTTTTTATTAAAAAAAAATATTTTGTTTTTTTTTTTTTTAATGAACTAGAGACTACCCCAAACTATAATTATCAAATAAAAATATTAGATCCCCACTTGCCTTGGTGCGCCTATTCCCACACTTAAATTCTCACACCCACACACACAATGCACGGCAAGTTTCTTAAGAGACAAAATTTGAAATTTGAAAAAATAAATAATAAAAGGTCACTGCCCGCTCTTGTCTCTTGTCATGTGTGTGCCGATTTATTCTTATTTCCCAAACGACAAAACAAGTGAAATCTGTAAGCAGTAATTGAGAAATCTAGTAGCATCGAGGAGTGCCATCGGGCAATTATGAGGATAAAACCATATAAAGATGTTGAAAGACTAATTTTATATTTGTTTATGTTTTTATTTTTAAATGGAGGTGTGTTGGACTTGGAAATACATGGGCGAACTCTTTCTTTTTGGGTGGTTCAACTATACAATGGAATCTTCCCTCAACTGTAAAAGTCTCACATCCTTAGAATTTGAAGGATTTAATTTGAAAAATATGAAAGAATAAAAATAAATAATTAAATTTTAGCATATAGTATTCAAGAGCCAATAGACGTTATCACATCAACTCAATGGTATAGTAATGAAATGACAGATGATTATTTAAAATTACTTCCTCAAAATACTATTGAAAAAAAATTAAAACCAAAATCTAAAAAGTAGATGAGGCACAAAAATTTGAAAATTGAATCAGACAAGATAATAAACAGATTTATGGAATACTATCCATGGCCATGGGCGCAAAGGAGAAAACATTATACACAAAAAAAGAATATGTTCTGTGAGTTCATCATTGGCATCAAAAGAATTTAATTTGCTAACTATTCTGGTAACAAGTTTAATGATTTTCCCCACCTGTCTTCTCGTCAAGGGGCTTCTTCTCTCTTCATTTATCTCCAGAAACACAATAACATAAAATGTTATCTGGGTCTGATTTGATGAAGTCTGTTAGACCAAATCGAGTGAAGAATCATATGAAAGATATCATACTTTACAGGCCTAGCATGCCAAAGGAAATGCTGTTGTACCCTTTTGACCCCCATCTGTAGCTCAAGATATCTCTTCTCCGGGATTGAAAGGAGTATTCTCTTCAAATTTGGAATATCCTTCTCCAAGACAAAAACAGCAAAGGATTCCCAGTTCAAAACTTCAAAAAATGGAGGCACAAAATTGTCAGATATGATCACCGGGACACACTCATAAAATATGGCCTCCACCACTCGTGGGCTGTTGACTTCATAACCTTTTGCACATACACAATACTTGCTACTTTTCATGTGCTGAATATACTTCTTATTCCCCTTGCCATCAGCCATTCTACCAAAGATTTTCATGTCAGGATCTTTGTTTCCCCAGTGCTTTAGCAGAATTGGCCGTACATAACCATGCATGTTTCCTGCGAAGAAAGCAAGAATTGACCTCCGGGAAGGAGGGTTGCCCCCAACATCCCTCAGTGGATTCCGAGTCAGGCGCACATATGTTTCAGGAAGAGACACGTCCTTGCCTAAAACAAAACCTTCTTTCATATCAGCATTGCAGAGGGCTCTTATGCACTTGGCCATATGTTTCTTTGTTTCATCTGGGGCCTGACCAAGTTACCTTTCATTAGAAAATACATTGATCTAATCTGATCTAAATTATGTAATGATCCAAAGCTTAGGTTTTTGATGCACAATTAATAAAAAAAAAAAAAAAAAAAAAAGAGGCATTCAATGTTACACATCAATAATCTAGAACGCGGTCATTACTCATAATGCAAGGAGAAAAATAGTAGTAATCAGCACCAGACAAGAAAGAGAAAAGAGATCATCAGTTCACCCCAAAAATATTATGATCAATTTAAAAAAGCAAACACTACTTCAAATTTAAGGTAAAGATGCCTTTACATACAACAAATAGGATCATTTAGGCCCTTTGAATCATTTAAATGCTATGTAAGACAAAATGGGAATCATCTGAATTTTTCATTTTAAGTCCTAAAAGCCCTAAAGTGATTGGCAAAACATAATTTGAAATGGAGCATGAAAAGCATACCCAGTCATGGCAAGCAACAAGAAAATGATCTGCTCCTGCAGTTCTGTTCCAGAAAGGATGTTTCACTGCAATCATGTCCAAGTAGTTCTTCAAATATTGTATAAGGTTCTCACGGCTGTGTGAATTAGGTACATATAATGTTATCTCCAACGCTCGAGAGCTGAAGGGTAAGTAAAACAGATGTGCCTTCCTTGGGTTTTTCGTAACCAACTTTTTGTTAGCTTCCAGCAGCTTCATGAACCATCCTTCAGATGCATATATTCCCTTCAGTGGTGGCTGGTGGAAGATGGGTTTTTCCCCTTCCCTGTAAATATATACTTTGAGCGTGCCTTCCATTAACTCATAGCTCCTGTAATTGGGATGAATAAATTAATGAAGACACAGTTCACTTGAGCATCAATAAGTAATTTGTCTGCATGTACAGTCGTAAGTATACAGCTCGTATTAGTAATTTGTCTGCGTACACATCCATGAAAGAAATACAGTATTAACGTATCATGGAAAACCAACAGCCAGTCTATCTCAAAATAATCCATAACTTGAATGCTTCACACATACAGAACAAGGATGTTATTCCATATGTGGAACTACAAAGATATTAGCACTAAGGTCTTAGCTCAGGTGACACTGATGGGTGGGGTTGAGGTAAGTTTTATGTTCAAATTTTGCCAAGCAAAAGAAAAAGAGCGAGGCCGGGGGAGAGAAGAAGATTCAGAAGAATTTGACAGACCAATGATACAAGTCTTAGGTAGAAGTAATAGCATTCGTGTCATCTAGAGTACCCTCTCCTGCTTTATTGTGTGTGAATCCTTCTTATCCACCCCCCCCCCCCAGTTTCTCCAAGCCAACATAATTTGCATAAATTCTCAAAAATACTATTAACATACAGATATCTCGCACTTATGTTATCAATAATTTCATTGACAATCATTTTGTCCACCAACCTCACACACAATCCACAGATCAAACAAAATAAACAACTAAAAATTATTTTATCAGTCTGGTCACTTTATGAAGGTAGAGGAGGGAGGAGATTTGAGGAGAAGGGGGGAGGGGATGACCCTAAAATTTTGCCTGCTCACATGGAAAATCTCACACTTTTAACCAAAGAGAGAAGTTTCACAAGCAAGTGACACTTGGATATAAAGGTTTCTATTAAACAAATCAAATCATCAGGAATAAATCACAGGATACCATTTATAAAAAAAAAAAAAAAAAAATCAATAATCGCAGGATACAGTTAACTTGCCTTTTGAACATGGAAACATTCCTATATAGAGGAGCATAAAGCTTTGGATCGTTCTTTACAATGGGCGCATTCTCGATCAGTGATTTTGCATACAGTAATTCTTGGTCAACAGCAGAAGACCATCGTGGTGCCTACAAACAAAATGGAAAAGTAAGGAAAAAGGCTGACACAATTTTATTCACAAAGAATCCAATCCTCTCTAATATAATGACCAAGAAGAAAAAAATCCCTCTAAGATCATTTAAAGGTAACGTTTAACACATACCATTGACTGGTATGAAGGATGACTTTGGAGCAACAAATCATTCATCCCTGATATTGAAATTACAGGAGAGGTTGGTATCTCGTGCCCATTAGCCAGCTCAGGAACTCTATTCACAGAAGGATTATTGCCCGATGGGGTTAGGCCAATTTGCAATTGCCCAGATTTTACACTGCTCTCAGAAGTGGTCGTTCCATTTGTTTCCAATATGGATGTCTTGGAATCAACAACAGGTGTTCTAATATTTGTATCCAAGACTATGGTAGAAGCTGGATTAGATGATGAATTAATAGGCGCTAATGCAGGGGCAGGGGATGCAGAATCAGCACCTGACCTTCCAATATCTTCTGGTGCAGTCGTATTAGTTGCCTTTCCAACCTCACCTACCGAAGACTTACCATCATTTTGATAAAAGCTTTTTTTAGGTTCTTTAGCCTCCTGCGGTGCAGATACATTACTTGAATTTTTTATATAGGCAACTGTGGAATTTCTATTTAGCCACTCAAGATTCTCAGATGAAGATTCATTAGCATGGTTATCCTCATCCAATCCTAAAGATTTATGTGAGCTTCCATTTCTATCTGATACAAACCCATTCTTTGGGTTTCTAGCCATCCATTTGGATGTTCCAGTGTTATTAGTTCTCTCATGAATGGCATATGCATCGGTGGAGTTTGAACCATTCAAAAGTGTCATGTTCCCAATCATCTCAGGTTTAGATGGTGAATTTCCTATATGTAACGTACTATTTCCCACTTCCCAAACCCTACCAGCAGAAAATAAAGGCAATATAACATTACCATATGGAAGTTCAAAACACTGGAACACTATAATCACAACAATCATCATGCCCATAAGCCATAGCAATCTCCTGGTTTCGACCAGACATAGAGATAGAAGTTGTTGACCCATTCTGAGAAACCACAAAGTTTATTGTTGGCTGACTTTCAATGAACATAATCAACCCTGCAAATAATCACAAATCCTCAGGTTTAGTTAGGAAGGAAAAAAACCCCTTTCCTATGGGGCCACAAAAGCTTAATATTTCTCAGAGCCAGTTCTCAAATTCACTTAAGGGGTGTGAGGGCTTGATTGAGAGTTTTTTACGGGGCCTTCAGTGCATTCAAAAACAGAAACACTTCTGAGGATTAAAATTCCACTTACATGCAAACAGCATGGGGCTTATCTCGTCTTACTGAAGATCTCGCAATCAAAACAAAATATCATCTTAAGCCACCTGATGAATTTTCTTGAAAACAATATGCCCACTTTGGCGCTAAAATGAGTGGGGGTGAAAAATGGCTTACTCTTCTCAAGATATGTAAGCCATTTTTCGTCCTAAACCCCTTATTTTCCATTGACTTTGTAAATAATTTCTGTTGACTATTTTTTTTTTTTTTTTCCGTCTGCACCAAACATTGGAAACAAATGCAGCCTTGGAATGACCATTTTTGTGGAAAAATAAGATAGTAATGCCAATATAAATTTTCTTTTTTTGTTTTTTTTTTTTTTTTTGGGGGGGGGGATTGGTTTAATTAACCTCAACTTAGATTTCAACCATTATGTAGTTAATTACATAAGGAAAACACCAGAATTTAATTTGTACTTGTATATATGTTTTCATTTTTCTACTTTCTTACTGTTCAAATAGATTATTAGTAGACTTATTTTTGATAAGTAGATTATTAGTAGACTTCTCTATATAACATCAAAACAAATTAACAACGAAGTCAAATGCCACATATCACAATCAAACAACAAGCTGTATAGTTCCTAATTAGGCACAGAAAAGCATAGTCATAAGAAAATCAGGGTCTTCAAATCTCTGCGAAAGCTCAATTTTCCCAATAAGCAATCAACATTGGACTTGTATACTTCACCATGTAAGAAGAAAGTAATTAATGTTCAGATTTGAATACTGCATCTTTCACCAAAAACAGAAATACCCATTGATCTACAAAAGACTCCAAAATCATGCACCGACAGAACTACAAAATTTCCAGTAAAAAAACAAAACATTCATTTCAATACCATGTTCTACTAAAGAATGCATAGAAAAAGTAAATAAATAAATAAAGAAAGAAAGAAAGAAGAAAAGAAAGAATGAAAGAGAGACGAAGTTTTAAATTGAATTTCATTAACTGGGTTTGGCTCAAAGTTTCATTCGCAAGATCAGAAAGCAAGTTTTGTTCTTTCCCTACGCTTTTTTCTCAGCTAACAAACAGTTTCTAGTTCTTTGTTTTGCTTTCGTTCTTGTAATTTCTCTCCTGAAATAGAAATTGAAGAGTAGTACCTGGCTCTTGAGCTTCAGCGCCCTCCTCTATTTCTGTTTGCTGGTTTTTTTTCGTTATTGACTAAACAAATGCGTGTAATAGATATGACTTCTATCGCTCTGATTCTTCGTCTCTTTTGAGCACCAGAAAGCTGACGTCTTGGAAAAGAAAAAATGGACGACGTCGTATGCCTTAAAAATTCTGTCATTCAATCCTCACCGTTCCTTTTTAAAAGCAGATGTGCTGTTCTTCTCTTTTACAGCACTGAAGCCGAATTCCTATTGTACGTCTCGGACTTTCGTTCTATTCTTTCGCATAATAAAACGGACCGAATTCCGAACTTATTAGTATGAAATTTGCTGCAAATTAATTATTTAATAGCACCTACTTTTTATATATTTAAAAAAATACATATTAATTTTAATATATATATATATATATATATATATATATATTGTTGGATAATGGATTATCCACAAATACCCAATGGGCCTCCAAGCTTATTTACATCATACAAGCTTACCGGTGAAAGGCCCAGGCCAAAGTTAAGCCAACCCATTGAGGGTAAATCGAGAAAAGAAGGTTAAAATAAGAGAAGCCACGGTCACAAGAGGCGACGATCAAGCTTCCAACGCCGAATCGAGCGACGTGTGGACGTGCCCGAGAATAAAGCGGGAGCCACATTCTGTACAAACATAGCCGAGCCATCAACCAACTCCACGATCCCATGATCATGAGTTGACCCACGATCCCATGATCCACCTTTCCAGCATTTCGCACAATGGATCCTCGCGAACGTGAGGTCGAGAATTGGGGAACACTAACCGTTACTTGATGCCTATAAAAGAGAAGCTCCCACCAGGTATTTTGGTTAATCACTCTCAAGCTATTTTACCCACTCGCTTTCTCTCTCAAATCATCAACTGACTTAAGCATCGGAGCTATCCCCCGCCGGCAGACCCCGGCAAGCTCTTATCCTACATGTTCTATTTTGCAGATAATTCATCCCTCGGATTGCTGAGTCACTATCCTTGGAAAACTGTCTTCAACAGTTTGGCGCCGTCTTTGGGAATTTCGAGACAATCTCAGTTCCTATAAACAAAATCCGAAATGGTAACTACACATTCAAGGGAGCTTCGGGATGACAATATTCCCAAACCAAATTTACAAACTAGGCAGTCTGGAACTTTTGCCGATTCAAATGGTCGGATTGCTTCACTTGAGACTGCCTGATATCTGCATCTGAGGACTGCACCATCTGCATGTGGATGTAGTCAATTGGGTGATCATCCGGAAATTCAACCATCGAAAAGGTAAGTACAATTATTTTGTCTTTTATTTCTATTTTCTGGAGAGAGAGCTTGCTCTTCACTTGGGTTTTGTATTTTCCAAACAACATAAGAAGTAATTTTCAATTTTCCTTTGTTCGCTTTGTATTTCTTAGTAACCAAGTAGATTTCTCTGTATTGCTTACAGCAGAATCGCAGTAGGGAGGATCCTCTCCATTTTATGAGCTGAAATCATCCAAGTCCATGTCACCACATTCTTGTGAATCATTTTGTCGAACAGGAGGTGTGCATGTTCTAAACCATTACATTTTGTTGTATGCGATATGGATTTCTGAGATTGCCCGTGAGACTACAAGCTTTGCATGGAATTTCTTGCACTCTCTGATCGATTCAGGCTTTGGGTTCTTCTCAAATAGAAGTGAAATGGGTGGGGTGGCCAGGGGTGGCGGCCTCACCGCTGGCCACCCCTTCAAATTTTATTTTATTTAATTTAATTTTTATATTTAAAATTTTAAATTATATTAATAAAAAATTAATATTAAAGTGAGGTGAAACGGTGCATTTTGATTGGAACTAACGGCTGTTACAAAATTTTGATGGTAGGAATTTTTTTGGCTTTTTGATTGAATCAGCTGGGCTGGACTAAATTTTCGAAGAAAAAAAAAAAATAAGGACAAAAAAATTTTGATGACCCCAGAATTTATGATATATTTTTCCTTATTTTAATTATTTAATTTAAGGTTGTTCATAAGGCCGTAACAGTCAAACACCCGATATTGAATAGTTTGTCAAGAAAAATGTTTTGAGTTGAAAAAGTTAGATTGGAAAACGATTATTGTCCAAACAAACAGAGTCAAGTTTTAAACCCAAAAAAAAAAAGGAAAAAAACAGGTAGAAAGCAATTACTTACGTAGCCCAACTTAAAAAATGGAAAAATAAATAAAATTGAAACAGGGTATTCGCATGGCCTTGCAAGCTTTCAATGCAGCCAAAAATAAAAATAAAATAAAGTTTCACCAACTAATAGATGAGTCTAGAACTGGAAAGCATTTAACGAGCAAAGATACCTTTGTGAAATAGCTAATCTTTGTCTTCTTCCCTACGTACCTAGCTACTCATAATTAGCATAAACTATTTTGAGAATCTATTTTTTTTTTTTTTTTTGCCCCAGAATTATTTAGACAATCCTCTCTGTCTTTTACACTAAATATATAGTAGGCCTCTAAAATTGAAAATATAAATTTCAATCTTAATTTTTTTTTTTTTTAATTACGTACCAAATTGATCTTAATTAAAGCCCGTTGGCTTTGATCGCAACCTCTTTATAAGTGCGACAAAATTGGCATGTGCTTACTATTTTCAAAGCTAGGTTTGAAAATAAAGAAATATATATATTAGCTTCGTAATTGAGACCCCCAGTACGTAGTAATGATCCAAACCTCCAAACACATTTTTATGTCTTTTTCTTCCTTTTATCACCCATATCCCTTCATCTACATTCTACAATTATTTTATTAAAAAAAAAAAAAATTATCTCTTTCTTTAAGTCTTTAATTTTGTCCTTGATACTTACACTTTATCAATATCGAAAGATGGAAGCTCAATTAAACATGCAAGTATATTTATTAAAAGGATGGATTAATAATATATATTAATGTATCATGTACGTACAAGTAGCTTTGATGCTTTAAAATACAATGCTGACCTCATCCTATAATTTATTCATTTATCAAGTTGTCTAATATATGTCTGTTAGTGGGTCTGTGTTTGCATAAAGGGTAAATGGAAAGAGAACGCGGTGTGCAAATTTTATTTTTTTTTGTATTAAAATATTAAAATTTTTTTTTCCTTTCACGGCGTGCTTAGACTCTGAATCACGGCTCTTGCATAAATATGGAGAGTGGAGAGACAGAGATTTATATATAATTAATAAATAATGGGTGCAGCCTCATATATGGCATTTCAGGTAAATTGCAGTATCGAGGGGAGGCACTCGCTATCACACAAGTTTCACAACTTGAAGACCTCACTTGCTTCTGTTTTCAAGGTCACTGCCTTAAATCTCTCTTCCTTTTTTATTTTTTATTTTTTATATCATATATGCACATATGTTTAGTTTTCAAAAAAATTAAGGATAAAAGGTTTTCATAATTACTATTATTAATTAAGCAGCCAATGTTGAGAGAATTGCAACAAGTTGGGATACAAATGGATGCTTCCAGAACCATCCAGAACGCTTCTGTTCAGTTGTTGGACGCCTTTGTTGATTCGGTGTTTGAGTTTGCCGACCAGCCATTGCTTCCATCGCAGGTACGTGCGTACCAAACAATTAATATTCATGCATCTTTAATCATCGCTATCTTAAATTTAGTTTTGTCAAATTAATTGCTTGCAGAGTAACTTTGCTCCCGTAGATGAAATGAAAGAAGCCCTTCTTATCACCCACAATATTCAGGGAAAAATTCCCGATAATTTCCAACAAGGTGTCTATATCAGAAATGGTCTGTACTTAATTAATTAGGATTTATCCTACATTAGTATATATATATATATGATATACATATTCTAACTTGTCATTCTTTCATATCTTCAAGTGGATGGAATTTTCAAACACAAT
The DNA here is from genome assembly GCF_901000735.1 of Corylus avellana. Taxonomy (NCBI): domain Eukaryota; kingdom Viridiplantae; phylum Streptophyta; class Magnoliopsida; order Fagales; family Betulaceae; genus Corylus; species Corylus avellana. Next base: position 12,171,002 of record NC_081548.1, on the reverse strand, counting down.
TAAGCATAACAAGACAATTAAGTAATGCTGAAAATCGATATTATATTTGGGGGATCTTCCGAAGGACATTGGAATATGTCAATGGAAACTTTGGTCATCACGTACGTACGCATATATATATATATATATTAGACAAATAAATAATTAATTATAAAACTCAGCAATAATATGTTTAATTAAGACGAATCGTAGCTATTTTGTTGTAATTAATTAATTACCGAATGCTAGCTCCTCATAATTAATATTGCAGGACCAAACCCTATTTTTGGAGGACTAAAAAAGACAAAAGTCCATATTTGGAAGGTCAAGTCACGTGTGGGTGGAAGGAGAAGGAATGCTTCATGCTTTGTATCTTAATAAAGAAACTAGTGGGTGGAATGTTGTGTACAATAACAGACATGTTGAAACCGAAACCTTGAAGCTAGAAAAGCAAAGAAACAAACCGTCTTTTCTCCCTGCCATAGAAGGCGATTCACCCGCTATTTTATCTGCTTATCTTCTCAATCTGGTAATTAAGTATTCAAAACAATATATTTAACAATATTTATTAATTAATTTCGTATTCCTGTAAAAGCTAGCTAGCTTATGGTTATGTAGTTGAGGTTTGGCAAAGTAAACAAGTACATAAGCAACACCAACATTTTCAAGCACTCGGGGAAGTACTACTCGGCCGCAGAAAATCACATGCCTCAGGAGATTGACATTTTTACACTGAAAACTTTACAAAATTGGGATGTCAATGGAGCCTGGAAACGCCCTTTTACAAGCCACCCAAAGGTAGTGTTGAGAGCTAGTATTGCTGATCATTATTAATGGATCCATCCCCATCGATCCTTTCATTTATTCTTCGTATGTGTTACAGAGAGCTCCAGGTAGTGGAGAGCTGGTGATCATACGGGTGGATGCTATTAAACCTTTCCTTCAATTGGGGGTCATTTCTGGTATTTACTTTACCTTTCTTTAGTACCTGACAATATTGAAAATTCTAAATTATTTTATTTTAATTTGCAGCTGATGGAAAGGAATTGGTTCACAAAGTGGATCTCAAACTGAATAGGAGTAGCATTTGTCATGAGATAGGGGTCACCCAGAGGTACTTACATATAATTAACTCACTTAATTAATAATTAGATTTGAATTAATTGAAATCCATTAATTATTTGGTTTTTGCTTTAATTGTAGGTATAATGTCAATGTGTCATCATGGATTTTCCACTAACTATAGACATAATAAGGCTTATTAGGGGAGGCCCGTGAGTGCAAGATTTCCTTTTGACTCCCGATTTATTTATTTTTTTTGTGGGACCTTTCAACTAAGCGCGCATATATATATATATATATATATATATGTTGCAACTTATGTGTAGATTAATAAAGTACAACAAGGAAGAATATGCAAGAATTGGGGTAATGCCTCGCTATGGTGATTCGGATTCAATCCAGTGGTTTGAGGTGGAAGCGAATTATACAGTTCACATTGTCAACACTTTTGAGGAGGATGATGAGGTAAATTAATTAATTATAGGAAATTAATTTGAATATATATCATAGATTTAATTTGCTTAGACCATAATTAATTAATTAATTAATTAATTAGTGTATATATATTAATATTCAATAAGATCCATATAACTAACTAACTTATTAATTGGTTGATGAACATGCAGGTTGTAGTGTGGGGGTGCAGAGCCCTTGATTCAATCATACCAGGCCCTGATGCGGGTTTGAATAAATTCGAGTGGTTTTCCACAAGACTTAGACCTATAAATTCTACTCAACAAGATATTAGCAGATCAGAGGATGATGGACTTTTATTTTCTCGTTGTTACGAGTGGAGATTAAACATGCAAACTGGACAAGTTAGGGAGAGAAATCTCACCGGAACTGATTTCTCCATGGATTTTCCCTTCATCAATCCTAATTTTACAGGTCTTCAAAATAGATTTGGGTACACCCAAGTTGTCGATTCCATTGCCAGCTCTACCACGGGTGGGTATAATATTAATATATATTTTAATAATTAAAAACCCGTCTCTAAATATTTAACTAATTACATCTTATGAAAATTGATAATTAATTACAGGGATGGTTAAATTCGGAGGTCTAGCTAAACTACACTTTGAGGAGCCAGCAGACGCAAGATTTTGTTCGGTAACTATTGAGGAGCTGATCAAGGTGGAATATCACATGTTTGAGAAAAACACCTTTTGCACGGGTGCTGCCTTTGTCTTGAAAGAAGGAGGTTTTGAAGAAGATGATGGTTGGATCATCACATTTGTTCACAACGAAGATACCAACATCTCTCAAGTAACTCAATTTGGTATCTTAATTTATTATTCAGATTTTTTTTTTTTTTACATTAATTAATTTGTTCTCCTTGCAGGTTCATATAAATTATATAATTGATACCAACAAGTTTTCTTGTGAGCCCCTTGTCAAAATTACGTTACCATGTAGAGTTCCATATGGATTTCATGGAGCTTTCATGCCAATCTCTCATTGATCATCAGAAGTACATAATGGCGGCCTAAGATACTTATGATTACACTCATACTTCGTCCAACCCGGTTTATTATCATTCAGCGTTCTTGATTATCTAAAAAAGTCCTTATAATATTGTTTCGAAAGTTAAAAATTCTGACGATGTACGTGGGTTGAATAAAATGTCTTAGTTTTTGTATGGAGCACGTAGTAGGTTGGTCAAATAACAGAATTGCATTGTCTTAGAGGTCTTTGGTGTCATCTTGTCTAAAGAATTAGTTTGATCATGAGAATGGTCACCAATTCTTATCATGAGTAAGGCTAACCCTTGAGACAATTGTCAACTCAGGTAGTGACTTGAATCCAAAGCCTGCTAAGAACAAGAGATGGATTGGTGATGGAAGGCCGCAAAGTGGGGCTATGGTGGTCGTTCCACCTCCAATGCGGAGTGAGTAGAGAGAATAATTAAATAGAAATAATATCAGAACGAAAGTAGAGACAATTCATTGTGTTCTCTATGTTGTAGTAGGCTGCTCTTTTTATAAATGCCTGGGTATGTGAGTGTTGAGAGGACTCTTATCCGACTCCCAAACTCTATGGGGTTTGTTGTTTAGTGGATATTTCCCATAATAATCTCTAGAGAAAGGTTGTGTCACGTGTGGCGGTTTTTAGATATATCTAGACTCTGTTTGGTAAGATTAGGTTTGTTGAGCCAATCTTGCTTTCCATTATTAAGTGGGCCTGGATAGTCTTGTATCTAAATGCAGGATTCTGAGGTGGATCTAGCGGTAACTGTTGCATCTTTTCTCTTATGGGCTTTTGGTCATAAAGTAAGGTTTCATAGGCCTTTTTGATGTGTCTATAAACCATGGGCTTTTATTCATGGTGGGCCTTTGCTTTGGGTCTTGTAAGGTGAGAAGTATTTTGTCACCCTACTAATAAACCACTACACCAAAAAATGAAAAAGAAAAAGAAAAAGAAAAAAAAAAGAAAAAAAGTAATGCTATTTAATAGACTGTTATATGAATACGATATAATTGGAATAACATGGTAATGAAAATCAGTCTTTGGATCAACGCATTATCTAACCCTTTTTGATAAATAATTTATATAATATTATAATGCTTTAGTAAAATTAATTAATGGTTTGTATTACAGCTTCATTCTATAAGGAATAAGACTCGGAGATCTCATCCTCTCCGAAGAGAGTTTGCAGCGAAAGACTTTACACTTATAAACATAGACAACTATAAAATTAAACTCAATCATTAAATAACTAGAATGAAACTAAAATTAAATCATCATAATATAAACGGTATTTCTAGGGCGAGCACCCATTTCACCCAAGCTTCGGAGGAAGGAATACCAGCAGGGAGAGGGGAGCTATCAATTGAATGCCTAGCTACCTTAAGAACAATCGTCAACATAACATAAAGATTACAAATCAAATCCAAAAGTAAATACCAAGAAGTTGAAAGCCTAGATTTAAGAAGATAAAGCATCTAACAAGAAGTTCCCCGATAATCCAATTAAGAAGAGATTGAAGGCAGCACTAAGACAAAAAGTTAGAATACATGAAGAAGAAAGGTTTAATTTGAGAGTACAACACCAAGACCAACAGCAATTAGTAACGTTCTTCCTCGGTAGGAATAGGGGCATGAGATCTGACGATGAAGAAATTTTCATAGATAAAACCAGCAAGGCCACCACCAATGAGTGGGCCAACCCAGTAAACCCAGTGATCGGTCCAGTCCCCGCTTACCAAAGCGGGTCCAAAGGAGCGTGCCGGGTTCATTGAGGCCCCTGAGAAAGGCCCACCAGCTAAGATGTTGGCCCCCACAACAAACCCAGTAAGAGTTGGGCCAAGCCCATCAAGAGCCCCCTTCTTGGGGTCCACCATAGTAGCATACACTGTGAACAACAAGGAGAAGGTTAGAACAATCTCCCATATCACCCCTTGCAAGAACCCGACCCCGCTTGCAAGTGAATGGATTGGAGTAGCCTGCAGATCGAAACAAAACAAATTAATTTATATATAAATAAAAAATTTGTATTCGTAAATTTATCAATAATATTGAAAAAGTGGGATCGATTTGACTCACTAGTCCCCCAGTAATGTAGTAAAGAAGAATACAAGCAGCTGAGGCCGCTAATAACTGATCAATCCAATAAAGAAAGGAGCGGAAGACGGTGATGTGACCACCGGCGAGGAGGCCAAGCGTGACTGCTGGGTTAAGGTGACCACCAGATATGTGGCCAGCTGATATCATCACCCCAACAACAAGTGCATGCGCCACAGCCACAGCAAACAAACCCACAAGTGATCCTGCGTCTAGCTTATCTGTTGTTCGATCATCCATTTTATAAGTTAACAAATTAATATGAAAATAAAATCAAAAAAAGAATTACGCACGTACCGGCAGCCATGGCGGATCCAACTCCAGCAAATACAAAAAGGAAGGTTGTAACGAACTCGACGATAAGGGCTTTGATGCAGTCAGGCTGCGTGGCCTCTCGGGTGCTTCCCAAGGCAATTTTCGCCATCGTCAAAAATGATCGAGTATGATGATACTGTGAAACTTGCTAGAAAGCTTCAACTTTTGCCTGCCTTTAATTCGCCCCTGCATTCACAACATGGGTGGGTCTATATATAATATTAGCACAACGATTAGTCGCCCTTAATTCCACTATTATTTTACAATTAATAATGGCATTCATTTTTTTTTTTTTTCCTTTTGTGGATGAATGACACACATGTGATCGCATGTATGTCATCATGCAATGAACTTATTTTGGACTAAATTACGCTAATGCCAATACTAGCAACAAACATTAAAGATTTGACGAAAGCCTACCTATATATATATATATATATATATCGTGTATATCGTGCTTACTTCTCCAAATATTCTAACCAATTTAGCCGCAGGTAATTGGTCCATCCATGCAAATACACGAGCAACGAGTGCTGGAAAGCCCAAAATTTCATGAAAGAAGGTAATTTTAGAGTAAATATTAATTCTCAGGGCTTCATTTTAATTCTTTTTTTTTAAAAAAAAAAAAATTATATCTAATAAAATCATAATTTTTCTTTCAATTCGTAATTTCCACTAAACGGAAAGAAATGAAGACTATGTCAGTAGCGAATTAATAATGACGTCGTTCGGAAATAATTTTGGGAGGAAAAGGACTTGGTCTTAATTTGTTTTCTTTAAAAAAATAGAAAAGCAATAGCCTCTTTTTGGTAGCTCAGAAAAGAAAAAGAATATTTTGTTTTCTTTACTCTTTTCGGATGAAAATATGGATTCAATAAAATTGGAGAAGTTCATATTTGGTTAATGGTTGTTTTTTGATTCATCATTAGTACTGTTGATACAATGACAACATCGATCAAACTCTCGATCCAAGAAATCTGCATGAAAAACAAAAGAGTCAAAGAAGCTTAAGGCACTGAGAGATGAGAAAAATTGCAGAGTATTGGGAAAGGAAAGAAGAAAGATCCAATCTAATCTATTCTCTTCTTTTCCTTCCTAGCCTCCCATAACCGGGTATCAATGGCAGACTATAATGAGCCATTGTGCTTACAAGACAGGATTAATAGTAATTCACGTATAATTTTATATCTGGATGTGTACTATTTTAATATGGGTTATTGTACGTAGTTATAAGGTGATAATGATTTTTATTTAGATTATCCACTATCAATGACTTTTATAAATATAGATTTCTATGTGCTTATTGGCTTATTTCCAGCCTTGTGTTTGGTTTTTCAGTCGGTGGGAGCTAGCATTCTAAATTTAGTAACTTGTCTACGGTGGATGAGAAAGAGTGGGAGGATCATTTAAAGCTTACTCCAAACCCAAAAAATAAATATATATACAGTTTTTGTTATTTAGAAAATGATATTACAAAGTGATATTCAGTCATTTCTTATAGCGTTTGTTTAGGGTCTAATATATATATATATATATATACAAAACAACATGATGCATCATTATTTATCTGCCAGACACTAGAAGATGGTGATGAATCTTTTAACTGATTGATTGAGACGTATACGCAGTGATTGGTCAAAAGTGACACGAAACAAGTTGAGGACAAATGAATAATAATAATAGAGCTACTATGTATGGACATCCTTTCATTTTCTTTCTTTTGGTTTGTTAGTAAATTGCAATCCAAAGAAAAAGAAGCATCATGCGTGGACGTTGCCCTCTCTCCCATCATCATAAAAGCTGAGTCGCTGTTTTGCTCCAATTAAAGAATTTGTCAACTTTCCACTTTGTTTTTTTTTTTTTTAATCTATCGATCGCTTTCCATATTCATGCCCGGTTGACATTTAAATAGCGGGATTTCAATTATCAATCAAAAGTAAACGTCCACCGCCACCCCCGGCCCACATTATTATGATCTGAGAATTCACCGTTTCCGGCGGAGTCGGATGAAATCATGAAAGATATATACCTTTAAAAAAAAAAGCATACGAATTCTTGAACCTTAAAAAAATAAATAAATAAAGCATATAAATCCTGATCTGACCACCATCATTTTTGCATGCATGCGCCTCTCACAAGCCAAATAAGTTTTGTTAAATGAAGCATAATGGAAGAATTTGCGATAAAGAAGTTTTGATGAATTGCACTGCCACTCCCTTTGGCTTCGAGCACGTCCGTGGATCCCCCAATCTTTGAATTATTGGAAGGTGGAGTCCCACCTTAACTTACTCTATAGCTCTATCCTGACTCCTAGCAAATAATTATGGCTTTGTCCTATATTCATCATCACCTCAACATTATTGGCCCTCAACACTATTCAATTACAAAACCGGGAAAGGTGCTAAATTCTGTTAGAGCATGTCCAAAAAAACATTTGTTTTAGCTACTTAAAATATACTTTTTTTTTTAAAAAAAAAAAATTAGCTACTACATTTTTAATACAAAATTTAATCATCTATTTCATTTAATATTTTTTTATTATTTTTTCCCCTCTCTCTCTACGAGCAAATCGACTAGACCGCACCACATAACAAAACAAATTAAAAACCAGTTGAAATTACCACATATAGGGGTGTTAAGAAAGCAAGCCGTTCGCGAGCGAGTTCGGGCTCGGCTCACATAAACTCAGCTCATGCTCGACTCGAATTTTAAATGAAGCGTTTCGTGAACACGAATATTAAATTGAGCAAGATCGGCTCGACTCGGTTAAACTCGTGAACAGTTCGTGAGCAAGCTCGTATAAGGCTCGTCTCGTTTATTAGGCTCGGCTCCTATATTTTTTAATAAGTAACAAATAACAATATATAGTCAACATTACTCAATAATAACAAATATATTATATATCTTTTTTTTTTTTTTTTTTGTTATTTATGCATATGTGTGCGTATATATTATATAAATACACACACACATATATATAGTAAATAATAAGAAATATTTGATATTATCATTAATCATTTTATCATATGATATAATCATATATTCATATGGTACAAGTTATTGTGTCATTTAATAAAAATATTATAATTAGATACTTTATTCTTATAAAACTTATATCACATGATCTTAGATCTAAGATAATATTAATATGAATTGTGAGATAATATAATCATATAATTTAAGTATGAGTCACTCATGAGGAATTTAGGACTTAGAGTTTGAGTATTACCATTAGATTAAATGATTAATAATGAAGTAACTAATGTGTTTCATATAATTTATACATTATAAATTTATAATCACATTTTTGCGGTAAGTAAGAACTTAACAATTTGAATTTAAATCATATGTCGTGAATCGTGATCATGAGATCATATAATATAAGAATATAACAATTAACAATGACCCGATACAATCATATAACAATTAAATTAACATTAAATTGAAATAACAATTTTGATTGAATTTAATCGTAGCCGTCCAATTTTTGATTGAATTTAATATCGGCCGTTGGATTTGATTAATGGAACCAGTGTTAAGTGCACAAATATTCATATTTTAGCCTTTAACTTATATTTGTTAATTCCTTAGTTTTGTTAGTTTATGCTATTTTATTTCCTTTTTGTATTTTATTTATTTTATAGGTTTTTGGAAAAAGAAAGCATTTCTGGAAGTATCGAGCTTAAAGGAAAAAATTGGGAAAAAGCTAAAAGATTTGAGTCAAGCAAAAGCATTCTGGTAGTGCGATCGATTGCAAGTCCTTTGCGATTGAGTGCACTTCCAAAGAGGTCTAGACAAGCGAGCAAGGCGTGCGCTCATGTGCACACAAGGAGACTCGATCTTAGAAGTGCGATCGAGCGCACACGGGTTGTGATCGATTGTACTTGTGCGCTGGAGAATTTCAAAAGCTGTGGCCAGACTTCTTTTGCTTTCCATATTAGGGTTTTTCTAGCCCTAGTTGCACTAGGACTAAACCCTACAAGTTTACTAGGGTTTCTAGGATTTCTAGAGTATTCCTAAGCCTATAAATAGACCTCTAAGCCTCATAATTCAATATACCATCTTTAAAGACAACTTTGGAGAAGAGAATTTGGAGGCTACTTCTAGGAGCGGTTTTCGGTTATTTCTTTTTCCTTTATTTTAATTATATATATAACTAAACTCTTTAGTAGGGCTAGATTGAAGCCCTAATTATGTTTATTTAATATTTCAATATTGTCGCATTTGTGATAATCATATTGTGATGCTTAACTTGATTAATTCATGTTTTATTGAATTCTTCATATGTGTGTGCCTTATCAACATATGCATGTGGTATGGATTAGTTAATTAAGTCAATTTGGATGATCAAGTCCTAGGCTTAATAGAGTAACAAAAGAATTTTTCACGGATTCTTAGGTTAATCAACATGGAAACTGGGAGTATACACCATTGCCCTAGGTTCTGTGTGTTTGTCGATTTCCATAGATTAATGCTTTCTTAAAGAACAACTTAGTATACACCCATGCTAAATCCTATAAAAAAGAAAAGAGTTAGAGTATACACCCATGCCTAATTTGTTGCTTAGGAAAATCTATAACTTAAGAAGTATACACCCATGTCCTTAGGTTGGCAAATATTAGTTATTCATAATATGATTAAAGCTTTAGCATATTGTTATGTTATTTGAGCATGCTTATTGGTGCATATCAAAGTCCCACCTTTATCTTTATTAAACTCAAAATTCAATCTTTGTTTTGTTTTAATTACGGAATTTATTTTAAGCAAAATTTACGGCAATCGTCGTGGGGATGATCTCGTACTTGCTGCACTATACTACTATACTACTAAAAAGAAAGGTCAAGAAAGAACCGAAAACCGCTCCTAAAAATAGCCTCCAATTCCTCTCCCCAAAGTTGTGTCTATTCCAGGATGATTATTCTCAGGGTTTAGAGGTTTATTTATTGTCTTTTAATGTCCTTGTTACACTAGTAAACCTAGAAAATTCGTAAGTTTAGTCCTGTTACAAGTGGGACTTGGAAAACCCTAATATGGAAGGAAAGGGCATTCTGGCCGCAGCTCTTTGTTCTCCAGCACACGGGTACGATCGATCGCAGCCCGTGTGCGCTCGATCGCAGGTGCAATCGATCACAGGTCTCCTGCGATCGATCACAATACCAGAGACTTCAACTTTTCCCAAATTTGCTCTTTAAGCTCGATACTTCCAGGTTTTCTTCCTTTTCTTCCAAAGGTCTACAAAGACACAGAAAACACAAAAAATGAATAAAATGGCATAAACTAACAATACTAAGGAAGTAACACATACAAGTATAAGGGCTAAATATAAATATTTTGGCACTTAACACACCCCCAAACTTACATATTGCTAGTCCCTTAGCAATACAAAACTAAAAACAAAATGAAAAATAGAAAACAAAAGGATAAATCCATCTTTCATAGGATGTACGATTGCATTTTGCATATGCAACAAGCCTTTTAAACCCCTAGAAATTCCCTAGAGGACGAGTGAAGTCTCATGAGAGTTTTTCAGGAATATTACCCACAAACATCATGAAAGAGGTTATGTTATCCAAAAATTAAGGTATCACTCAAAACCATGATTTTCATTCATTGACAAGCTTAAAAAGATAAACTCCATCTTCACAATGAATTGGAATTTTAAAATTTAATCACTTACAAAAGACATGCTAAGGCATCACAAGTTCGAAACAGTGTGAAGTGAACTAGCACATAACTATAAAGCTTCTAATTATTTCCAATGTGCAATATCTCAATATCTCAAAGTTCACTAAAATCCCTATTATAATGAACAACAATGACATATTTATTTATTTATTTTATTTTTTATTATTATTATTATTTATTCGTTAGGTTATGCAATGTTTGTTTCCCTTAAGCTTCTAATTGACCCATGTAACGAGTGTTAAATCAATGACTCTCAAACTAGATGGTTTTAGGGTATTAGGTGTAAAGACACCCCTATGACTTACTAACTCGAGCCAAAAAGGCTACGAAACCAAACTAACCATGACATTAATCAAATCAAAATTGTTGTGCAAATTTATTTAACTCGCAAGTGCACGAATCAATTGTAGTTTAATGGATTGCAAGTGCGAAGTCGATCCCACAGAGAATTGTATTTTTGAAAGAGCAATCTATATCTAAACTAATTAAATCCTAATCTAGTTCCAAAAGGGTTTTGATTTTTGAGTTTTGAAGATTAAAGGATAAACATAGACTAAATAAAGTAAGTAAATCTAAGGATAAATGTACTAAGGTTTGAGAATTCACACTCACCAAATTATAACAACATACTTTATGTTCATCAATATTAATCCGAAGTTCTCACAAATTAAATCATAGATATGTTTTACTATGCTTCAAAGAATTAATCAAAATCATCCCATGTATCCATTCATTGGCCAAATCACAAAAGGAATCCAAATTCAATTGAAACACCAGATGTATCCGTAGAACAAATCACAAGGGATATCCAATTTTTATGAGTTAAAAGCCTAGCAATCAATCATATGAAATTATCTCAAATCATCACATGTATCCTTGAACCACAAGAGATATCGAAGAATCACTGCATACAATTGATTAAAAGTAAAACAATTGAAATATAAAACTCAATAAAATCAGAATAATAAAAACTTACATAAAAGTATTGATGTTCTTCGTCGGTGAGGCTTTATCCCCAACCTTAGTTGGGAATTTAGCTCCACATAAAAATAAAATCTAAACCTAAACCTAAAGAAAAACTAAACAAAAGAATTTTGCTCTCTAGGATATGTGTATCCTTTCTTGAATGCAAAGAAGTCTATTTATAGGCTTAGGGAAGTCTTAGAAGCCCAAGTAAACCTAGATAATTTGGAGGTCTGTCTCCCAGTCAAAATAGAAGTCTGAAATCGGAATAGGATTCGTCCAAATTTGTGTCTCTTAATTTCAGGGCGATTTTGACATAGTAACTGTACGAATTAGGAAAATCCTATTTCACAATGAATTGTAGTATTTTGAGTTAGCTTCCCAATTCCGTTTGAATCACTTCAATCCGATATTTGAGCGCAGAGTTATGGTCAAAATACTGAGACATATACAGAATCTGAATTTGAATCTGATCCGAAATCTTATCCAATCTGATCTTTAATCCGATTTAACCTTTTCTTTGGATTTGGTTGAACTTAACCACATCATCTAGGTCTTCTCAAAATATGTTTTCTTCCAAACTTCGCATTTTTCCTTTTAAAGCTGTTGTTTTTCTTCAACGACCTACAAAATACTAAAAATACAAAACTAACACAAAATATTAAATAACGACACAACTAAAGGATTAACTAATGTAAATAAAGGGGTCCAAATATGCAATATTTGGCACTTATCAAACACCCCCAAACTTACATTTTGCTAGTCCCTTAGCAAAACAAAACAAAAAATAAAATGAAAGCAAGAAACATAAATCCTCTTTCGTGGGAGAGACGATTGCATTTAGCATATGCAACAAGCCTTTTAAACCCCTAGACATCCCTAGTGGACGAGTGAAGTCTCGTGAGGGCTTAACAGGAATGATACCCACAAACATTGTGCACTATGTTGTTAACAAGAAAGAAATTTCACATAAACCATGGTTCTTATTCATGAGCAAACTTAAAAAGACAAACACCATCATAACAGTCAAAAGGAAATCCAAAATCAAATTACTCATAAATGGACAATTGAGACCTCATATGTTCTGAAATGTGTAAAGTGTAATTAGCATATAATCATGAAGCTTTCAGTTTAAACTCAAGATAAGTTCCATAAAATTTGAAAGAATCCCTAACAAATGAAACAACCAAGGCAAGATATGCATTTTTTTTTTTTTTTTTTATAGGCTCTGCAATGTCTAACTCCCTTAAGCTTTCTAATTGACTCATGTAACAAGTGTTAGGCCAATGACTCCCAAGCCAGGTAGCTTTAGGGCACTAGATGTAGAACATCCCTAAGGGCTTATTAACTTAAGTCAAAAAGGCTACGAAGTCAGATTAGCCATATCATAAATCAACACTGAACTTCACACCTTTTGACGCAAACATTCAATGCTTAATGAGGCAAGAGGTCCGGTTACTCAGTGAAAAACTCAACATGATCTTTCTTTTCTTTTTCCTTCTCTTTTTTATTTTATTTATTTATTTATTTATTATTATTATTATTTTTTTTATATCTTGCAAGCCAATGGTTATTCATCAATAAGTCATCCAACAAATCTCAAAGAGAACAAGCCTAAGCTCAAACATCATACCTCACAGAAAACATGCTAATGTGCTCATGAAAATTTATCTCAAAACAAGTGAAATCTCTTTTACCCAAAAATAAGTCAAGGGACTCTGACTCCTAATGACATAATAATTTGTTCAACCCTTTAAGCAAGCCAATGAAATGTAAATCACAGTTACAGTTTAACTCAAACTTGACAACAACATAGCACAATTATTATTATTTTTTTTCAAATTTTTTAACACAAAAAGACAAATAAAAATAAACAAATAAGAACAAAAATAAATAGACAAAGTGTTTTTCCATTCCCCCAAACTTGAATTACACATTGCCCTCAATGTGTAGTATATAAATACATTATCGGAAGTAAGAAAATCTAAGTGTGAACAAGGCTAGGGCGTCCCCCAAACTTAAACAGCAAAACACCTGTCAACAAAAACTAACAACAATATTTTTTTTTCACAGAAACAAAACATCAAAAGATCAATTGCTGTTAGAAACAAAGCAAATAAATAGAAATGCAATATAATGAAAAAGGAAAGAAAAAATTTGTGGAGTGAAGTGCAGAAAATAAACTAGAGGAGAAAACTTTACAGCGCTTCCCTCTATCATGCGGATGTCCAACCAATCCTTTCCACCCTTTCTTCTTCAAAACTTCATAGCCCTCTGGAAGGATGTTTCGCCATCTTATGTAGACTTGCTTGCTTCGATAGATCTTCTTAGGAAAGTGGTTCCTAGATTTGTGTGCTTGTGTGCACAAGTCCTTGAATATCTTGACATAAGATGGCTCCTGATGTGCCTCAAGAGGGATAGTGATGTAGGCAGGAGCTTCAGTACTCACTTCCATGTCACTGGGTAGGTCAGGATTTGTTGGTGGCTCACTATTCTCATCGTGCTCAACTTGCTCAGGGTGCTCAACTTGCTCCTCTTTCTCTTCCTCCTCTTTGTTATCCACAATTTCCTCACTCTGTAGTGTGATGGTGACTTGGGCATGCTCATGATAAGAATTTTCGGAATCATCCTCATCAATCATGTAGTGCCTTTCAGCCATCAACTGACTTTGAAGCTCTTCTTCCTCTATTCTGTTGAAGTCAGCAACTAGATGACTGATCTGTCCTTTTATCTTGGTCATGGCCTGCTTAAGTTCTTGTATTTCTCTGTTGTTAGCCATGCTGGAATTCCTCATCTCCTGTACGGCTTGATTGGTGAAACCTTTTAGCTCTTATATATCTTGGGAATTGCTCAGGGTAGTATTCTTCATATCTTGCTTTATCTCTTGTATGTTCTTATCCATTGATTGCATGAATGCTTTCATTATGTCTTCCAGTGATGATTGTGGTGCAGACACTTGAGTGGTAGACTGATAAACAGGAGGTTGAGCTTGATGATCGAACTGTGGATATTCTGAATAGTGCAATTCATCAAATTGGTAAGCATAATTTCCTGTAGCCTGAGCTGATCCTGAGAAATCATATTGGTTGCTCCAGTCCGGGTTATAACAATTGAAATTTGAATCAAACCCCGAGCTAGAGAAACTGGTGTTCATTTATTCATATGAAAAGTTAGATCTAGCTGCTCTGATTTGATCTAATTTGTCCCATAAGTCGTTGAGCTCAGTTCGCAGATCTGGACAATTGTTCTCCTCATGATAAGGATTGAAACAAAATGAACATGGTTTATGTGGGTAAAATTTTTGAGGGTAGTTGGTAGGAGCTGGTGTCCTACAACTAGGAGATGCATTAAAATCATTAAAATGAAAATTTATGCTTCCCCTCACTTTTTAGCATGCAGATATCCCACATAAAACATTAACCAATTTTTTTTTTTTAAATAAAATAAACTAAAAGAACAGCTAACACAATAAAAAAAATGAAAACTAAAATTTAAAAACTCACAAAAAGGACCAAAAATAAATTTTTGGCAAAGATCTACGGAACTGCTGCTTTTGCTATGAGTACGCTCGATCGCACTGATGTGTGGAAGGTGCTGCGGCAGAACTGTAAAACAAGCCAAACAAAACAAAAAACAACAAGAAAAATCTTTTTTTTTTTTTTTTAGTAACACGAATAAAACAAAACAAATTGCAGAAAAATAAAATCCTAATTATAACTAGTAGAAAAATAAAACTAATTTAGAAATAAATTTGTTTCAAAAATTGAACAATTCCTTGGCAACGGCGCTAAAAACTTGTTGTGCAAATTTATTTAACTCGCAAGTGCACGAATCAATAGTAGTTTAATGGATTGCAAGTGCGAGGTCGATCCCACAGAGAATTGTATTTTTGAAAGAGCAATCTATATCTAAACTAATTAAATCCTAATCTAGTTCCAAAAGGGTTTTGATTTTTGAGTTTTGAAAATTAAAGGATAAACATAAACTAAATAAAATAAGTAAATCTAAGGATAAATGTACTAAGGTTTGAGAATTCACACTCACCAAATCATAACAACATACTTTAGGTTCATCAATATTAATCCGAAGTTCTCACAAATTAAATCATAGATATGTTTTACTATGCTTCAAAGAATTAATCAAAACCATCTCATGTATCCATTCATTGACCAAATCACAAAAGGAATCCAAATTCAATTGAAACACCAGATGTATCCGTAGAACAAATTACAAGGGATATCCAATTTTTATGAGTTAAAAGCCAAGCAATCAATCATATGAAATTATCTCAAATCATCACATGTATCCTTGAATCACAAGAGATATCCAAGAATCACTGCATACAATTGATTAAAAGTAAAACAATTGAAATATAAAACCCAATAAAATCAGAATAATAAAAACTTACATAAAAGTATTGATGTTCTTCATCGGTGAGGCTTTATCCCCAACCTTAGTTGGGAATTTAGCTCCACATAAAAATAAAATCTAAACCTAAACCTAAAGAAAAACTAAACAAAAGAATTTTGCTCTCTAGGATTTGTGTATCCTTTCTTGAATGCAAAGAAGTCTATTTATAGGCTTAGGAAAGTCCTAGAAGCCCAAGTAAACCTAGATAATTCGGAGGTCTGTCTTCCAGTCAAAATAGAAGTCTGAAATCGGAATAGGATTCGTCCAAATTTGTGTCTCTTAATTTTGGGGCGATTTTGACATAGTAACTGTACGAATTAGGAAAATCCTATTTCACAATGAATTGTATTATTTTGAGTTAGCTTTCCAATGCCGTTTGAATCACTTCAATCCGATATTTGAACGGAGAGTTATGGTCAAAATACTGAGACGTATATAGAATCTAAATTTGAATCCGATCCGAAATCTTATCCAATCTGATCTTTAATCCGATTTAACCTTTTCCTTGGATTTGGTTGAACTTAACCATATCATCTAGGTCTTCTCAAAATATGTTTTCTTCCAAACTTCGCATTTTTCCCTTTAAAGCTGTAGTTTTTCTTCAACGACCTACAAAATACTAAAAACACAAAACTAACACAAAATATTAAATAACGACACAACTAAAGGATTAACTAATGTAAATAAGGGGGTCCAAATATGCAATATTTGGCACTTATCTAACAGACTTCTCTCTTGGCTTCGTGGTATAAGAGCTAATGTTGAAGAAATCTCAGTGCTCTTTTCTTTTTCCTGATGTGGCTCCTGTGGAACTTCGGTGTGCTCCTCCTTCCCCTCCTTCACTTGATTTTCTACCACTTCTTCACTCCTCAATATGACAACTTGCTCATGATAGAAGGTGCACTCTTCCTCCATGTATAGTCCATTAGGATTTGCCATCAACTGACCTTCACACTCTTCTTCTTTGAGGAAATCTGATATTTGCTTGAGATGAGCCTCCATCTTTTCAAATGATTGCATGCAAGAGTTCTCCATCCTTCCAAATGATTTCATGCTTTCCTCCATCACATCTAGAAACTCTTTAGAAACCTCAGGAGGAGGTGGTTCCTCTTGGTGTTGTTGATATGAATGATCATATATGGTTGATGGTTCCTCTTTATGAGCTACTATCCTGAAAATGGATTGCCACAGACTGGGACTAAGACATGAATATGATTGACCATAGAACTGTGGAGATGGCTCATCTTCTTGCTCGCAAGTACTCTCTTCCTCCATATAATGTCCATGAAGAGTGGTAACTGACTGAATTTGGGGCTCTTTCTCTTTGAGTAAATCTATTCTTTGTGTACAGTGGGCCTCTGTCCTTTTAACTGATTCCAAATGAGAGTTCTTCATCTCCTCAATTACTGAACTGATCATAGCTAATGTCTTTTTAGAAAATTCGAGAGGAGGTGGTTCAGCCTGATATTGCTATTGTGGAGCTGATTGAGAGGAGTATGCATGATCATAGAATTGTTGATATGAGTGATGTTGCAATGCGTGAGATTGTGGAGCATGAATTCCAGGAGCTTGAGCTTGCCAAGAGAGATTGGATTGTTGGCTCCATGATGGGTAACATGAATCAAAATAGCGGTCATTCCCCGATGTGTTCATATGCCCAAAAGAATTGTTAGAAATTTGTCTTATGGAATGACATTCTCTAACATGGTGATAAGGGTCATGGCAAAATGAACATGGCCCATAAGGTGTCACAATGTTTCCCCACAAGTGTGAAAACAAAAATAAAATAACAAAAAGAAGTTAAAATTAAAAGGGAAATAAAAAAAATAAAATTAAAACTTACGAGAATGCAGATTTGAACGACCCTACATGAAACAAAAGAAGAAAGAAAGAAAAAAAAAATCAGATCTATAATTAAAACAGTTTCGGTGCTGCTGCCAGATGTGCGATCGATCGCACTGGTGCGCTCGATCGCACCTCCAGAGGCAGAACAAGAACTGTGGAAAAAACTACAAAAACAGAAAAATTTAAAGAACAAATAAATTAAATGAAAAAAATTCCAAACAAAATCAAACAATCCCTGGCAACAGCGCCAAAAACTTGTTGTACTAAATACTACCTAAACTAATAGATAATATTTAGTATGTTTTACTCGCAAGTGCACAAGATCAAATGATAGAATAGTGCATCAAGTACGAGATCGATCCCACGAGGATTGTTGATTTTATTTAGAATTGATTAAAAATATCAAGTTGTCAATTAATTGATATTATGAAAAAGAAATAAAAAGATATAAAGATAAAGTAAAGGTAGGGCTTTGATATCCACCACTAATTATGCTCAAATAATATAACAATATGCCAATGATCCAATCATTTTATGAATACCTAATGGTTGCCAACCTAAGGGCATGGGTGTATAATCCTTAAGCTATTGATTTTCCTAAGCAATGAGTTAGGCATGGTGTATACTCTAACTCTTTTCTTTCTCAAAGGATTTAGCATGGGTGTATACAAAGTTGTTCTTTAAGAAAGCATAAATCTATAGAAATCGACAACCACATAGAACCTAGGGCGTGGGTGTATACTTCAGGTTTTCCATGTTGATTAACCCAAGAATCCGGTGTAGATTTCTTTTGTTACTCTTATTAAACCCAGGACTCGGTCATCTAAATTGATTTAATTAACTAATCCATACTACATGCATATAATGGCCAATCACATACACATGAGGAATTCAAGAAAATAGGAATTAATCAAGTTAAGCAACACAATATGATTATCACAAAGGTGCCAATATTGAAATATTAAATAAACATAATTAGGGCTTCAATCTAGCCCTCCTTAAGAGTTAGTTATACATAATTAAAATAAAACTAAAAAGAAAAGGGAAAGAAAGAACCAAAAATTGCTCCTAGAAGTAGCCTCCAATTCCTCTCCCCAAAGTTGTGTCTATTCTAGGATGATTATTCTCAGGGTTTAGAGGTCTATTTATAGGCTTTAGAAGTCCTTCTTACACTAGTAAACCTAGAAAATTCGTAGGGTTTAGTGCTATTACAAATGGAACTTAGAAAACCCTAATATGGAAGGAAAAGGCATTCTGGCCGCAGCTCTTTGTTCTCCAGCGCACGGGTGCGATCGATTGCAGCCCGTGTGCGCTCAATCACAGGTGCGATCGATCACAGGTCTCCTGTGCTTGATCGCAGGTGCGATTGATCACAGGTCTCCTGCGATCGATCACAGTACTAGAGACTTCAGTTTTTTTCCAAATTTGCTCTTTAAGCTCAATACTTTCAGGTTTTCTTCCTTTTCTTCCAAAGGCATACAAAGACATAGAAAACACATAAAATAAATAAAATGGCATAAACTAACAACACTAAAGAATTAACACATACAAGTTTAAGGGTTAAAATATGAATATTTTGGCACTTAACAATAAGCGGGCAAATGAACTCGAATCACTTCGTGGCACCCCACGACATGATTGCCTTGAAATTTTGCCCATGCTCGTAAATTTTGGGCCAAACAATTCAGGTTTGCACTTGACCATATTGTTTGGCCCATGGGCTTTGGTCCTAGTTATGAAAATACAACTTCATCCAATTTGCTTTAAATTTTACAAGCGTGTGTAGTTGTTTGAGGCGATCATGTTGACGGGTGGCACGAAGAGATTAGAGTCGTTTCGGCGTGATCGGGGCTTCTAAACTTTCACTAAAAGCTATCGTTCATTAGTGAACATAGGGGGGCAAACAAACTCGAATCACTTCGTGGCACCCGCCGACATGATTGCCTCGAAGTTTTGCACAAGCTTGTAAATTTTCGGGCTAAACAATTCAGGTTCGCTCTTGACCATACTGTTAGGCCCAAGGGCTTTGGTCCTAGTTGTGAAAGTACTACTTTATCCGATTTGTCCGGAATTTTACGAGCGTGTGCAGTTGTTCGAGGCGATCATATCAATGGGTGGCATGAAGAGATTCGAGTCAATCTGGCGTGATCGAGGCTTCTAAACTTTCACCAAACGTTATTATTCATTAGTGAACATATTGGGGCAAACGAACTCGAATCACTTCTTGGCACTCGCTAACATGATTGCCTCGAGTTTTGACCAAGCTGGTAAATTTTTCGTCCAAACAATTCAGGTTCGCACTTGACCATATTAAGCCCATGGGCTTTGGTCCTAGTTGTGAAAATACAACTTCATCCGATCTGCCCAAAATTTTACGACCGTGTGCAGTTGTTCAAGGCAATCATGTTGACGGGTGGCACGAAGAGATTCGAGTCGTTCCGGCGTGATTGGGGCTTCTGAACTTTCACAAAAAGTTATCGTTCATTAGGAAACATAGGGGGAAACGAACTCGAATGACTTCGTGGCACCCGCCGACACGATTGTCTCGAAGTTTTTCACAAGGTCGTAAATTTTTGGGCCAAACAATTCGGGTTTGAACTTGACCATATTGTTAGGCCCAAGGGCTTTGGTCCTAGTTGTGAATATACAACTTGTTTTGATTTGCCCGAAATTTTACGAGCGTGTGTAGTTGTTCGAGGTGATCATGTCGACGGGTGGCACGAAGAGATTCGAGTCAATCCAGCGTGATCGGGGCTTCTAAACTTAAACAAAACATTATCGTTTATTAGTGAACAAAGGGGGGCAAACGAACTCGAATCACTTCATGGTACCCGCCGACATGATTGCCTTGAAGTTTTGCACAAGGTTGTAAATTTTCGGGCCAAACAATTTGGGTTCACACCTGGCCTGATGTGAACCTCAATCGACGCGCTTTTGAGACCCACCAACAATATTGGAATACGGACCCAAGAAAGATAAAATTCAAATTTTTTTTTGCATAGAAAACCTTGACCCAATGTTTATAAATGAAATGCGAATCAAAGGTATAAAGTAACAACCCTCGACCCAATGATTATAATTGAATTATGAACCGAAGGTATAAAGTTTGAACGCGACAAAGAAGAATCCTTGATAAGTTCACAAGTTCTTTGAAGAACCAATAGAAGAAGCAAACCTCACTTTTTTTGTATTTTCATTCATGATTTCCAATTACAATGAGTGCATGTTATTTATAAAGCATGGCTGAAAATAAGACTACCTGCTTGCTATGGAAAGGAATTTAAATTGGTTCCAACATTGGAAAGTAGATAGAATAAAAAAGGACTAAATAATAGAAACCTAAAATTAAGGCTAATTTGGTCTGAAATTAGCAGCTCCTCCATGCCAAAAATAGACTGAAATTGGCAAGGAAATCACACGTAAGGAAGGTCTTGAAATAGGTAAGTCAATCAGCCAATTAATTGGTATGTAATTATAAGTCAATCAGCTATAATCAACCATTAATCCACGCCATTGCTAAGGAAATTATGTCCAATTAAGCAAGATCAGCCCCATCAATAGCTTGGATTAAATTTATTACGCCTTCATCTTCCTTTGGGCCAAGCTTGGAATGTCCCATTTTAGAACCAGCCCAAATCTCTAGAATCAGCCCATTAAGTGCTTCTTTGATCTTCTTGGATCTTGCTCTAGTAATAGGCCCAACTGGAACATGCAATGGATCCTTTAATGGTGCTTGTTGATTCTCATCATGGCCATTTTACTAGGTCTATGGGCTTCGGTCCTAGTTGTGAAATACAACATCATTCGATTTGCAATGAATTCTATGAACGTGTGCAGTTTTTTGAGATGATCATGTCAATGGGTGCCACGAAGAGATTCGAGTCGTTTCGGCGAGATCGGTGCTTCTAAACTTTCACAACAAGTTATCGTTCATTTGTCAACGTAGGGGGCAAATGAACTCGAATAATTTCGTGGCACCCGCCGACATGATTGCCTCGAATTTTTGCACTAGCTCGTAAATTTTCAGGCCAAACAATTCGGGTTCACACCTGACCATTTTGTTAGGCCCATGGGCTTCAGTCCTAGTTTTGAAAATACAACTTCATCTGATTTGCTCAAAATCACTTCCTGCCACCCGCCAACATGATTGCCTCGAAGTTCTCTACAAGCACATAAATTTTTCGGGCCAAACAATTTCGCTTCACATCTGATAATTTTGTTCGGCCAAGGGTTTCGGTCCTAGTTCTGAAAAATTACAATCTCGTCCAATTTGCCCGAAATTTTACGAGGGTTCTCAGTGCTTCGAGGCAATCATGTCGGCGGGTGGCATGAAGAAATTTTAGTTGTTCCAGCCGGGATCAGGGCTCTTGTTAACTTTCAGAAAAAGTTATCGTTCGTTAGTGAAGATGGGGGGGCAAACAAACTCGAATCACTTCGTGGCACCCGCCGACATGATTGCCTCGAAGTTTTGCACAAGCACGTAAATTTTCAGGCCAAACAATTTCAATTCGCATCTGACAATTTTGTTCAGCCTAGGGTTTCGGTCCTAGTTGTGAAAAAATACAATCTCGTCTGATTTGCCTTAAACTTTTCGAGTGTGCTCAGTGCTTCGAGGCGATCAAGTCGACGGGTTGCGCGATGAAATTTGAGTTGTTCCCGCCGGGATCAGGGCTCTTGTTAACTTTCAGAAAAAGTTATCGTTCGTTAGGGAAGATGGGGGGGCAAACGAACTCAAATCACTTCGTGCCGTCCGCCGAAATGATTGCCTCGAAGTTCTGCACAAGCTCGTAAATTTTCGGGCCAGACAATGTCGCTTTGCAACTGACCATTTTGTTTGGCCTAGAGCTTCGGTCCTAGTTGTGAAAAAATACAACCTCGTTTGATTTGCCAGAAATTTTACGAGTGTGCTCAGTGCTTCGAGGCGATCATGTCGGCAGGTGGCACGACGAAATTCGAGTCGTTCCGGCAGGGATTGAGCCTCTTGTTAACTTTCAGATAAAGTTATCGTTCGTTAGTGAAGATGGGGGGGCAAACGAACTCGAATTACTTCGTGCCACCCGCCGACCTGATTGCCTCGAAGTTTTGCACAAGCTCGTAAATTTTCGGGCCAAACAATTTTGCTTCGCATCTAACCATTTTGTTCGGCCTAGGGTTTCGGTCCTAGTTGTGAAAAAGTACAACCTCGTCCGATTTGCCAGAAAGTTTACGAGCATGCTCAGTGCTTCGAGGCGATCATGCCGGCGGGTGGCACGACAAAATTCGAGTCGTTCCAGCCAGGATCGGGCTCTAGTCAATATTTAGAAACAGTTATCGTTCGTTAGGGAAGATGAGGGGGCAAACGAACTCGAATCACTTCCTGCCAGCCGCCGACATGATTGCCTCGAAGTTCGCCACAAGCATATAAATTTTCGGGCCAAACAATTTCGCTTCACATCTGACAATTTTGTTCGGCCTAGGGTTTCGGTCCTAGTTCTGAAAAATTACAACCTTGTCCAATTTGCCCAAAACTTTACGAGGGTTCTCAGTGCTTCAAGGCGATCATGTCGGCGGGTGGCATGAAGAAATTTTAGTCGTTCTGGCCGGGATCAGGGTTCTTGTTAACTTTCAGAAAAAGTTATCGTTCGTTAGTGAAGATGGGGGGGCAAACAAACTCGAATCACTTCGTGGCACCCGCCGACATGATTGCCTCGAAGTTTTGCACAAGCTCGTAAATTTTCGGGCCAAACAATTTTGCTTCGCATCTAACCATTTTGTTCGGCCTAGGGTTTCGGTCCTAGTTGTGAAAAAGTACAACCTCGTCCGATTTGCCAGAAAGTTTACGAGCATGCTCAGTGCTTCGAGGCAATCATGTCGGCGGGTAACACGAAGAAATTTGAGTCGTTTCGGCCGGGATCGGGGCTCTTGATAACTTTCAAAAAATGTTATTGTTCATTAGTGAAGATGGGGGGGCAAACAAACTCAAATCACTTCGTGGCACCCGCCGACATGATTGCCTCGAAGTTCTGCACAAGCTCGTAAATTTTTGGGCCAAACAATTTCGCTTTGCATCTGACCATTTTGTTCGGCCTAGAGCTTCGGTCCTAGTTGTGAAAAAATACAAGCTCGTCTGATTTGCTAGAAATTTTACGAGCGTGCTCAGTGCTTCGAGGCGATCATGTCGGCGGGTGGCACGACGAAATTCGAGTCGTTCTGGCCGAGATCGGGGTCTTGTTAACATTTAGAAACAGTTATCGTTCGTTAGTGAAGATGCGAGGGCAAACGAACTCAAATCTCTTCTTCCCTCCCGCCGACATGATTGCCTCAAAGCTATGCACAAGCTCGTAAATTTTTGAGCCAAACAATTTCGCTTCGCATCTGACCATATCGTTCAGCCTAGGGTTTCGGTCCTCGTTGTGAAAAAATACAACCTCATCGATTTCTCATAAATTTTACGAGCGTGCTCATTGCTTCGAGCCGATGAAGTCGG
>NC_081548.1:12144688-12146611 GCF_901000735.1 Corylus avellana | reverse complement strand
GAAGAAATTTGAGTCGTTCCGGCGGGGAGCGGGGCTCTTGATAACTTTCAGAAAAAGTTATCGTTCGTTAGTGAAGCTGGGGGGCAAACAAACTCGAATCACTTCGTGGTACCTGCCGACATGATTGCCTCGAAGTTCTGCACAAGCTCGTAAATTTTTGGGCCAAACAATTTCGCTTCGCATCTGACCATTTTGTTCGGCCTATGGTTTCGGTCCTAGTTGTGAAAAAATACAACCTCGTCCGATTTGCCCAAAAGTTTACGAGCGTGCTCAGTGCTTCGAGGCGATCAGGTCGACGGGTTGCGCGATGAAATTCGAATTGTTCCCGCCGGGATCGGGGCTCTTGTTAACT
Source organism: Corylus avellana (assembly GCF_901000735.1). Lineage (NCBI taxonomy): Eukaryota > Viridiplantae > Streptophyta > Magnoliopsida > Fagales > Betulaceae > Corylus > Corylus avellana. The sequence goes on along the minus strand of NC_081548.1, from coordinate 12,146,259 downwards.
TTCAGAAAAAGTTATCGTTCGTTAGGGAAGATGGTGGGGCAAACGAACTCGAATCACTTCGTGCCGTCTGCCGACATGATTGCCTCGACGTTTTGCACAAGCTCGTAAATTTTTCGGGCCAAACAATTTTGCTTCGCATCTGACCATTTTGTTCGGCCTAGAGCTTCGGTCCTAGTTGTGAAAAAATACAAGCTCGTCTGATTTGCTAGAAATTTTACGAGCGTGCTCAGTGCTTCGAGGCGATCATGTCGGCGGGTGGCACGATGAAATTCGAGTCGTTCCGGCCAGGATGGGGGTCTTGTTAATATTTAGAAACAGTTATCGTTCGTTAGTGAAGATGTGGGGGCAAACGAACTCAAATCACTTTGTGCCTCCCGTCGACATGATGGCCTCAAAGTTATGCACAAGCTCATAAATTTTCGAGCCAAACAATTTTGCTTCGCATCTGACCATTTCGTTCGGCCTAGGGTTTCGGTCCTAGTTGTGAAAAAATACAACCTCGTCCGATTTGCCTTAAACTTTTCGAGCGTGCTCAATGCTTTGAGTCAATCATGTCGGCGGTTGGCACGAAGAAATTCAAGTCGTTCCAGCCGGGATCGAGGGTCTTACTAACTTTCAGATAAAGTTATCGTTCGTTAGTGAAGATGGGGGGGCAAACGAACTCGAATTACTTCGTGCCACCCGCCGACATGATTGCCTTGAAGTTTTGCACAAGCTCGTAAATTTTCGGGCCAAACAATTTCGCTTCGCATCTAACCATTTTGTTTGGCCTAGGGTTTCGGTCCTAGTTGTGAAAAGATACAACCTCGTTCGATTTCTCAGAAATTTTACAAGCGTACTCAGTGTTTCGAGGCAATGAAGTCGGCGGGCGGCACGACGAAATTAGAGTTGTTCTAGCTGGATCGGGGTCTAGTTAACATTCAGAAACAATTATTGTTCGTTAGTGAAGATGGGGGGGCAAACGAACTCGTATCACTTCCTGCCACCCGCCGACATGATTGCCTCGAAGTTCTGCACAAGCACGTAAATTTTCAGGCCAAACAATTTCACTTCGCATCTGACAATTTTGTTCGGCCTAGGGTTTCGGTCTAAGTTGTGAAAAAATACAACCTCGTCCAATTTGCCCGAAACTTTACGAGCGTGCTCAGTGCTTCGAGGCGATCATGTCGGCGGGTGGCACGAAGAAATTTGACTCGTTCCGGCCGGGATCGGGGCTCTTGATAACTTTCAGAAAAAGTTATCATTCGTTAGTGAAGCTGGGGGGGCAAACAAACTCGAATCACTTCGTGACACCCGCCGACATGATTGCCTCGAAGTTCTCCACAAGCACATAAATTTTTGGGCCAAACAATTTCACTTCACATTTGACAATTTTGTTCGGCCAAGGGTTTCGGTCCTTGTTCCTAAAAAATACAACCACGTCCAATTTGTCCGAAACTTTACGAGGGTTCTCAGTGCTTCGAGGCAATCATGTCGGCGGGTGGCACGAAAAAATTTGAGTCGTTCTGGCCAGGATCGGGGCGCTTGTTAACTTTCAGAAAAAGTTATCGTTCGTTAGTGAAGATGGGGGG
>NC_081548.1:12125309-12144588 GCF_901000735.1 Corylus avellana | reverse complement strand
GGCGGGTGGCACGATGAAATTCGAGTCGTTCCGGCCAGGATGGGGGTCTTGTTAATATTTAGAAACAGTTATCGTTCGTTAGTGAAGATGTGGGGGCAAACGAACTCAAATCACTTTGTGCCTCCCGTCGACATGATGGCCTCAAAGTTATGCACAAGCTCATAAATTTTCGAGCCAAACAATTTTGCTTCGCATCTGACCATTTCGTTCGGCCTAGGGTTTCGGTCCTAGTTGTGAAAAAATACAACCTCGTCCGATTTGCCTTAAACTTTTCGAGCGTGCTCAATGCTTTGAGTCAATCATGTCGGCGGTTGGCACGAAGAAATTCAAGTCGTTCCAGCCGGGATCGAGGGTCTTACTAACTTTCAGATAAAGTTATCGTTCGTTAGTGAAGATGGGGGGGCAAACGAACTCGAATTACTTCGTGCCACCCGCCGACATGATTGCCTTGAAGTTTTGCACAAGCTCGTAAATTTTCGGGCCAAACAATTTCGCTTCGCATCTAACCATTTTGTTTGGCCTAGGGTTTCGGTCCTAGTTGTGAAAAGATACAACCTCGTTCGATTTCTCAGAAATTTTACAAGCGTACTCAGTGTTTCGAGGCAATGAAGTCGGCGGGCGGCACGACGAAATTAGAGTTGTTCTAGCTGGATCGGGGTCTAGTTAACATTCAGAAACAATTATTGTTCGTTAGTGAAGATGGGGGGGCAAACGAACTCAGATCACTTCGTGCTGCCCGCCGAAATTGCCTCGAAATTATACACAAGCTCACAAATTTTTGGGCCAAACAATTCACTGCGATCCACAATTTTGTTCTGCTTCTGGTTTCGGGTCTGTTGTGAAAAATACAACCTCGGCCCAATTTGCCTCAAACTTTACTGAAGCGTGCTCGGCTTCAGGTTTATCATGTCGGCGTGGGCGGTACTAAGAAATTTGACTCGTTCCGGCCGGGATCGGGGCTCTTGATAACTTTCAGAAAAAGTTATCATTCGTTAGTGAAGCTGGGGGGGCAAACAAACTCGAATCACTTCGTGGCACCCGCCGACATGATTGCCTCGAAGTTCTCCACAAGCACATAAATTTTCGGGCCAAACAATTTTCCTTCACATTTGACAATTTTGTTCGGCCTAGGGTTTCGGTCCTAGTTGTGAAAAAATACAACCTCGTTCGATATCCCAAAAATTTTACGAGCGTCCTCAGTGCTTCGAGGTGATCATGTCGGGGGGTTGTACGATGAAATTTGAGTTTTTCCCGCGGGGATCGGGGCTCTTGTTAACTTTTAGAAAAAGTTATCGTTCATTAGCGAAGATGGGGGGGCAAACGAACTCAGATCACTTCGTGCTGCCCGCCGAAATTGCCTCGAAATTATACACAAGCTCACAAATTTTTGGGCCAAACAATTTCAATTCGCATCTAACAATTTTGTTCGGCCTAGGGTTTCGGTCTAAGTTGTAAAAAAATACAACCTCGTCTAATTTGCCCGAAAATTTACGAGCGTGCTTAGCGCTTCGAGGCAATCATGTTGGCGGGTGGCACGAAGAAATTTGAGTCGTTCCGGCCGGGATCGGGGCTCTTGATAACTTTCAGAAAAAGTTATCATTTGTTAGCGAAGTTGGGAGGGAAAACAAACTCGAATCACTTCGTGACACCCGCCGACATGATTGCCTCGAAGTTCTCCACAAGCACATAAATTTTTGGGCCAAACAATTTCACTTCACATTTGACAATTTTGTTCGGCCAAGGGTTTCGGTCCTTGTTCCTAAAAAATACAACCACGTCCAATTTGTCCGAAACTTTACGAGGGTTCTCAGTGCTTCGAGGCAATCATGTCGGCGGGTGGCACGAAAAAATTTGAGTCGTTCTGGCCAGGATCGGGGCGCTTGTTAACTTTCAGAAAAAGTTATCGTTCGTTAGTGAAGATGGGGGGGCAAACAAACTCGAATCACTTCGTGGCACCCGCCGACATGATTGCCTCGAAGTTCTGCACAAGCTCGTAAATTTTTGGGTCAAACAATTTCACTTCGCATTTGACCATTTTGTTTGGTCTAGGGTTTCGGTCCTAGTTGTGAAAAAATACAACCTCGTCCGATTTGCCCAAAAGTTTACGAGCGTGCTCAGTGCTTCAAGGCGATCATGTCGGCGGGTTCTACGATGAAATTCGAGTTGTTCCCACGGGGATCAGGGCTCTTGTTAACTTTCAGAAAAAGTTATCCTTCGTTAGTGAAGATGTGGGGGAAAACAAACTCGAATCACTTCGTGCTACCCGCAGACATGATTGCCTTGAAGTTGTTCACATGCTCGTAAATTTTCGAGCCAATCAATTTTGCTTCGCATCTAACCATTTTGTTCGGCCTAGGGTTTCGGTCCTAGTTGTCAAAAAAATACAACCTCGTCTGATTTGCCCGAAATTTTACGAGTTATCGTTCGTTAGTGATGATGCGAAGGCAAATGAACTCAAACACTTCGTGCCACCTGTCGACATGATTGCCTCGAAGTTCTGCACAAGCTTGTAAATTTTCGGGCCAAGCAATTTTGCTTCGCAATTGATCATTTTGTTCGGCCTAGGGCATCGGTCCTAGTTGTAAAAAAATTCAACCTCGTCCGATTTGCCCGAAATTTTAGGAGCTTGCTCAGTGCTTCGAGGCGATCATGTCGGCGGGTGGCACGGTGAAATTCGAGTCGTTCCCGTTGGGATCGGGGCTCTTGTTAACTTTCAGAAAAAGTTATCGTTCCTTAGTGAAGATGGGGGGGCAAATGAACTCGAATCACTTTGTGGCACCCGCCGACATGATTGCCTCGAAGTTCTGCACAAGCTCATAAATTTTAAGGGCCAAACAATTTCGCTTTGCATCTGACCATTTTGTTCTGCCTAGGGTTTTGGTCCTAGTTGTGAAAAAATACAACCTCGTCCGATTTGCCAGAAATTTTATGAGCGTGCTCAGTGCTTCGAGGTGATTATGTCGGCAGGTGGCATGACGAAATTCGATTCGTTTCGGCTGGGATCGGGGTCTTGTTAACATTTAGAAACAGTTATCGTTCGTTCTTGAATATAGGGGGCAAACGAACTTGAATTACTTTATGCCATCCACCGACATGATTGCCTTGAAGTTTGTCACAAGCTTGTAAATTTTCGGGCGAAACAATTTTGCTTTGCATCTAACCATTTTGTTCGGCCCAGGGTTTCGGTCCTAGTTGTGAAAAAATACAATCTCGTCCGATTTGTCTGATAACAAGTGTTCTCAGTGCTTCAAGGCGATCATGTCGGTGGGTGTCACAACGAAATTCGAGTCGTTCCGGCCGGGATCGGGGTCTTGTTAACATTGAGAAGCAGTTATCACTCGTTAGTGAAGATGAGGGGGCAAACGAATTCGAATCACTTCGTGCCACCTGCCAACATGATTGCCTCGAAGTTCTGCACAAGCTCGAAAATTTTTGGGTCAAACAATTTCGCTTTGCATCTAACCATTTTGTTCGGCCTAGGGTTTTGATCCTAGTTATAAAAAAACTACAACCTCGTCCCATTTGCTAGAAATTTTATGAGCATGCTCAGTGCTTCGGGGCGATCATGTTAGCGGGTGGCACGACGAAATAAAGTTTTTCCGGCCGAGATCGGGGTCTTGTTAACATTGAGATACAGTTATCGTTCGTTAGTGAAGATGGGGGGGCAAATGAATTCGAATCACTTCGTGCCACCCTGTTGTGCTATAATCTACCTAATTTAATAGGTAAATAATTGTACGTTTTACCTGCAAGTGCACATGGTCAACATGGTAGTATAAGGTGCAAGTACAAGATCATTCCCACGAGGATTGCTGAATTTATGTTTAAAAATAAATTCCTTAAGTAAAAACAAAAATTGATTGTTAAAGTGATGATAATAAATGGTAGGGCTTTGATATCCATCACTAATTATATTTAGCTAATATAACAATATGCCAATGCTTTGATCATGTTATGCATATTTAATGTTTGCCAACCTAAAAGTATGGGTGTCTACTTCTTAAGCTATTGATTTCCCTAAGCAACGAATTAGGCATGGGTGTGTACTCTAATTCTTTTATTTGTTAAAGAATTTAGTATGGGTGTCTACTAAGTTGTTCTTTAAGAAAGCATGAATCTGTGGAAATTGACAAACACATGAGGACTAAGGCATGGGTGTCTACTCCCGGTTCCACATGTTGATTAACCCAAGAACCCGATGTGGATTTCTTTTGATACTTACATTAAACCCAGGAGTCGATCATCCAAATTGATTTAATTAACTAGTCCATGCCACATGCATATGCTGATCAGGCACACACATATGAGGAATTCATGAAAGCAGGAATTAACCAAGTTAAATAGCATAACATAACCATCCCAAAGGAGCCAATATTGAAATATTAACTAAACATAACTAGGGCTTCAATCTATCCCTACTAAATAAATTAGTTACACATAGAGTTGATGTTAAACATCTTCATAAATTAAAATAAAAGAAAGGAAAGAATAAACCCGAGACTTGACTTGAGAGCTCCTATTCTTCTCCCTTCTCCTAGCCTCCTTATTCTAAAAGCTTAGGAGTCTATTTATAGGCTTTAGAAGTCCTTGGAAGAGTAGTAAACCCTAGGGATTTCGTAGGGTTTCAATCCTATTACAATTTGGAGCTTGAAAAACCCTAATATGGAAATAGGGATATTATAGCTGCCACTTAGGATGCCTTCTGCGCACAGGTGCACTCGATCGTAGCCCGTGTGCGCTCGATCGCAGGTTTACGATCGATCCTTCTTTTGGCCTGCGCTCGATCGCTCCTAGCCTGACTCGTGCAGCATCTTCTCTGGTATTGCACTCGATCGCAGTACCAGGGAGCTCCAATTTTTCCATCTTCTCTTTTTGAGCCTAAATCACCCAGTTTTTCTACACTTTCTTCCAAAAGCCTGAAAAAACAAAGAAAATACAAAAAAGGAAGTAAAATGGCCTAGTTAACCAAAACCAAAGGATTAAAACATGCAAGTTAAGGGCTGAAAATATGAATATTTTAGCACTTATCACACCCCCAAACTTACATATTGCTAGTCCCTTAGCAATACAAAACAAAAAACAAGAATGGAAAACAGAAAACAAAAGATAAATCCATCTTTCGTGGGATGTACGATTGCATTTAGCATATGGAACAAGCCTTTTAAACCCCTAGGAATTCCCTAGTGGACGAGTGAAGTCTCATGAGGGTTTTCCAGAAATGTTACCCACAAACATCATTCACAGTTCATGTTATTCCGAAAAATTCATGTATCACTCAAAACCATGATTCTCATTCATTAGCAAGCTTAAAAAGATAAACTCCATCTTCACAATGAATTGAAATTTTAAAATTTAATTACTTACAAAAGACATGCTAAGACATTACAAGTTTGAAAATAGGGTAAAGTGAACTAGCACATGAATATGAAGCTTCCAATTATTCTAATGTGCTATGTCTCAATATCTCAAGGTTCACTGAAATTCCCATTAGAATGAACAACAATGGCATATTTTTCTCTTTTTTTTTTTTTTTTTTTTTTTTTTTTTTTTCTTTTTCTTCTTTGTCAAGTTGTGCAATGCTTGATTCTCTTAAGATTTCTAATTGACCCATGTAACGAGTGTTAAGTCAATGACTCCCAAACCAGATGGTTTTAGGGCATTAGGTGTAGAGATACCCCTAGGACTTACTAACTCAAGTAAAAAAGGCTACAAAATCAAACTAACCGTAACATTAACCAAATCAAAATTCTTCACCTTTTCCCACACACACACACACACACACACACACACACACATATATATATATATATATGCCAAGGTATCCATCTAGTAAATCATCCAGTTTCACTTAAGATATTAAAACACACACATTAAACTTTCATGTCATACCCCACAAATTATGTGTGTGTGTATATATATATATATATATATATATATATATGCCAATGTATCCATCTAGTAAATCATCCAGTTTCACTTAAGATATTAAAACACACATATTAAACTTTCATGTCATACCCCACAAATTATGTGCTAATGTGCTTGTGTAAGATCAGATCAAACATGTGAATTCACAACTGTCCTAAGCAAGTAACCAAACTGAGAAACTCAATTATTAGATCATGTGTTCAAAATTTTAAGCTCACCAATGAAAAATAAAACTGGGACAAAGTGTGTGTAAAGTGTCTCCCATACCCCCAAACTTAAATGACACATTGTCCCCAATGTGTCTAAATAAAGGAAAGAGTGTACCCAGGAGATGGTCGACATCGTCTTGGAAAGCATGGCTCATAGCACACCCCCAAACTTTGAAGTGAAGCACACTTGTCCTTGCAAAATAATAAAACTCACAAACAAGTAAAAAGGAACAAAACTGAAACGAAATAAAATTTGAGCAGAAAAAAATAAAAAAAATTTATGGGATCCTGCCAAGTGCGCTCGATTGCACGCATGGTGCGTTCGATTGCACTAACAGAATGCGATGAAATGACCAATGGAAATCTGCGCTCGATCGCACACAAGGTATGATCGATTGCAGTAACAGAATGCAAAAATGTAAGAAAAGATTTAAAACACAAAAACATCAAAGTAAAATAAAACACAACAAATAGAAACAAAACAACATAAAACAAAAGGATATGCTATGGGGTGCCTCCCATGAGTGCTAAGTTTTACGTCTTCAGCCAGACAGTGGTCCCCTCTTAATATTGCCTAGAAGTAGATGCTCCAGATGGTGGTAGGAACCGAGCTAGGTTGGACCGCATCAAGTTTTCTAGGGCAGCTAAACGTTTGTCTATGGCGACCTTATCTTCTCTAGCTTCCCTTCTTTGATCAACTAGCTCTCTCTGAAGACCGTCCATTTGCTCACAAAGGGATCGGTATTGGATGGCTTGAACATCAATTGAGGCCTCTTCATCAGCTTCTGCTACTGGCTCAGCTGCTGGTTCATCTTCAGCCATTGGTTCGACCTCCTTTGCCTCTTCCCCTTCTTCTGGAAGTGCTTGGGGCATATGGGAGCAACTCTTATTCCATTGGCGAATGCCAAATATGGGAGTGGTCATTACTGGTTCGTCTGCTGCAGTGCCCTTGATGCCCTTTTTTCGAATAATATATGTGATCAAGTATGGGAAAGGCAACCCCCATGAGTGAGTGGACTCTGCTCCCCCAACATGCACTCCATTCCAAAATTTATGGATTTGATTCCAAATAATTTCGGGAATGGAATACCAGGCATCCTTGTGAAAGGCATAAAGGGTTTGTAGAAATTGATCTCGCCTTTGAGTTTTGTGTCCCAAGGGGAAGGCATTGCGATGAAGCACCGAGTCCACAAACCATAACCTTCGCGGCAACTTGGACCGGCTTCCAGCATTGTGGTGGGCATCTACATAGTCCCCTTGGCACATGTCTTCGATGATCTACGCCACATAATATCAGGCCAGTTGCTCAGCAAGATTTGCAGTTTTGGGAGGATGCTCATCATTGCATTGCAAGGCGGCAGCTGTGTCGGCCCTTGGCACATGAACAATTTGGCCTCGAACTTTGGAGGAGAGAGTAGCCAGATTGTCACAGTCATGAGAAAGCTTGGCATAGAATTCCACGACCAACTTCCGGTAGACAGTAGAAGTGACCAGTTTGAAGAGCTTCTTGAGGCCCCTTTGCCTAAACTCGGCAACCGTCCATTGAGTTGCCTCATTGTGTTGAAAATCTTCTCTTACGGTGAAGGTGGTTTCAAACAGTAGCTCCCGCTCTTCAAAAGCTGGTGGGGGAGAAATATCATGAACTCCTAACCCTCTGGAAGATGAAGCACATGTTCTAGGCACGTGGGACTTGGTTGGGGACTTTTGTCGAACAAGTAGTGTGCACTCCGATTGACCACAAAGACAACTTTAGCCTAGGATGTTCCAACCCCCTATAAAAACACAAACAATTCCAACACAGAGGCAATGTGGGTGGGTAAACACCCACAATTGCGAGAAAAATTGAAAAAAAAAATAGGAGGTTGGATGAATGTTCGGAGATATTGAGGGTTGGGGGTTAGAATGGGCTGTATGAGGTGGTTTCCGGTGAAAGAGGGTGGTATGGTGGCCGGAGAATGATGTATGTGGTGGTGGTGTGGTGAGATTTGTGAAACTGAGGTGTAAGATGGTAGGAAGATGAGTGCCAGAGAGGGAGGTTTTGTGGAGATCCTGTACGGCACTGGAATAGTGATATGTGGGCCAAAGGGAAAGTGACCTAAAATAGGTCGCAGACCTTGCTGTTCGAGTGCACTCGATCGCACTCCAGGTGCACTCGATCGCATTTGGTCAGAGGTGCGCATGCCTGGGCATAGTGCGCTCGATCGCACCTAGGGTGTGTTCGATCGCACTAACAGAAAGAATCGAGCCCCTTTTCAGTAACTGCGCTCGATCGCAGGGACCCTGGGATAGATTGTAGTACCAGAATGTCAAAATTTTAAAATTTTATTTTATTTTATTTTATTTCAAACAAAAGAAAAGTAAAAGGTCAAAACATCAGGGATAATCAAGACATGTGTAAAGGAAAGAAAGTAAGATGAAAAGACAAGAGAGAAAATGTTACTGTCCTCTTAGTGGCATCAGTACCACTATTGTGCGTAGATGCGCTTGTGGTTCTTCCTTGCTCAACGCATCTACTGGTGACTATAAGACTCCTAGTGTGAAGAGCTGCACTTGAGCTCTTCAGATTAGGCTCAAGTGCTCTTATAGGAGTGGGACCTCTTTAAACTGTGACTGCCTTCCGCTGCTGGTGATTACCTGGGTTAGGTACTGTTTGAGCTGGAAATTCCCCCTGCTTCCTCTCACTCAGCTCCTTTGCCATCTGACCCATTTGCACTTCCAGCTTTTGTATGGCTTGCTCAATCTTTGTATTGACATGTTTTTGATCAGCCATGAATTGTTGTTGTGAAGTCACCAGGTTATGTATCATATTCTCTAGTTGGTTCATCTTTGGCTCGTGAGCTAGTTGACTTGCTTGTTGGGGCCCTTTCTGCTGTCCTTGATTATCACTCCAGGAGAAATTGGGATGGTTACGCCATCTTGGATTGTAAGTATTGGAGTATGGGTTGTTCTTGTGGGGATAATTGTTTGTCCCACAAAAGTCACCTCTTCTTGTTCTGCAAAAGGACACTTCTGAGTGGTGTGATCTAAATGGGAACAAATAGCACATACCTGAAATTGTGTGTCCTATTGCAGAGGTGAAATTTTCTGAATAGTCAAGGCCTTGACAAGCATATCCAATTTCTTTTCTACTGCAGCCAACTAATTAGTTGATCCTCCACTGAGATTCACTTCATACATGCCCTTGCTTTTGACTCCTTTCCTCCCTCTTGAACAGAATTGCTGTGAGTGCTCACTTAATGTCTCAAAAAGTTCCACAGCTTCTTCACTACTCCTTTCCATAAGTGTTCCTCCGCAAGCTGAATCAACCATCCCTTTGTTAGTATCATCTAATCCTTCATAGAAAATTTGTACCTGCTCATCTTGAGGGATGTTGTGATGTGGACACTTTAGAAGTAAGGAATTGAAGTGATCCCATGCTTCAAAGAACAAATCTCCATATCGTTGTTGGAACATTTGAAGTTCCCTTTTAAGTTGCTTTGTCTTCTGGGCTGGGAAAAACCTCTTTAGAAATTTGGTGGTCAATTCTTCCCAAGTATGAATGGACTTTGCAGGCAAGGAGTTGTACCATAATTTAGCATTATCTTTCAAGGAAAAAGGAAAGAGAACTAACCTGAGTCTCTTTGGAGTTAGGCCTTGAACATTTTACAACTTGCATAAGTCAAAGAATTCCTTAAGATGCAAGTTGGGATCCTCAGTAGCTGTGCCTCTCAAGTGAGTCAGTGCATTGAGGATTTAGGGAGAGATGTAATAACTGCCATCCACCTCCGGTTGATATACTATGCATGAGGGTTGATGGAGGTTTGTTGGTACGTATGCTTGCTTCATTGGTCTCCTCACTCGTGGTGGATTTGCTTCTAAGGGTCTTGGTCCAATTGGATTTTCTTGCAAGTCTTCCATTTCAACTTCTTCTCCCCCCTCTTTGTCTCAAGGTCATTGTCGAATTGTCCGCTCAATTTTAGGATCGAGGGGAAAAACGGTTGAGGCTTGAGATCGACGACCTTACATGAACTTGGCAGCTTCAGCAATGTTTGGTCCGGATGCTCTCTGGAACTGCGCTCGATCGCAGGTTGGTACGTTCGATCGCACTTGGCTGACGATTGATCGCACTCACAGAATGCCAATCCACGACCTGCAACAGAAAACAGAAAAGTTAAGGGAAACAAGAAATTCTTTTTGATTTTTTTTTTTTTGCTAATACTAAATTAAAATTTGAAAATTAAAATAACAAAACTAAAGGAAGCTAAATTTAAACAAAATTCGCCGCAATCCCCGGCAACGGTGCCAAAAACTGGTTGTGCAATAATCTACCTAATTTAATAGGTAAATAATTGTATGTTTTACCTGCAAGTGCACAAGATCAACATGGTAGTATAAGGTGCAAGTACAGGATCATTCCCACGAGGATTGCTGAATTTATGTTTAAAAATAAATTCCTTAAGTAAAAACAAAGATTGATTGTTAAAGTGATGATAATAAAAGGTAGGGATTTGATATCCACCACTAATTATATTTAGCTAATATAACAATATGCCAATGCTTTGATTATGTTATGCATATTTAATGTTTGCCAACCTAAAGGTATGTGTGTCTACTCCTTAAGCTATTGATTTCCCTAAGTAACGAATTAGGCATGGGTGTCTACTCTAATTCTTTTCTTTCTTAAATGATTTAGTATGGGTGTCTACTAAGTTGTTCTTTAAGAAAGCATGAATCTGTGGAAACTAACAAACACATGAGGCCTAGAGCATGGTGTATACTCTCGGTTCCCCATGTTGATTAACCCAAGAACCCGGAGTGGATTTCTTTTGTTACTTACATTAAACCCAGGACTCGATCATCCATATTGATTTAATTAACTAATCCATGCCACATGCATATGTTGATCAGGTGCACACATATGAGGAATTCATGAAAGCAGGAATTAACCAAGTTAAATAGCATAACATAACCATCACAAAGGCGCCAATATAGAAATATTAACTAAACATAACTAGGGCTTCAATCTAGCCTTACTAAATAAATTAGCTACACATAGAGTTGATGTTAAACATCTTCATAAAATAAAATAAAAGAAAGGAAAGAATAAACCCGAGACTTGACTTGAGAGCTCCTATTCTTCTCCCTTCTCCCAGCCTCCCTATTCTAAAAGCTTAGGAATCCATTTATAGGCTTTAGAAGTCCTTGGAAGAGTAGTAAGCCCTAGGTATTTTAGTAGGGTTTCAATCCTATTACAATTTGGAGTTTGAAAAACCCTAATATGGAAATAGAGACATTATAGCTGCCACTTGGGATGGCTCTTGCGCATGGGTACGCTCGATCGCAGCCCGTGTTCGCTCGATCGCTGGTCTGCGATCGATCTTTCTTTTGGCTTGCGCTTGATCGCACCTAGCTTGGCTCGTGCAGTATCTTCTCTGGTATTGCGCTCGATCGCAGGTACCCTGCGATTGATCGCAGTACTAGGGAGCTCCAATTTTCCCATCTTCCCTTTTTGAGCCTAAATCACCCAGTTTTACTTCACTTTCTTCCAAAAGCCTGAAAAAACAAAGAAAATACAAAAATGAAGTAAAATGGCCTAATTAACCAAAACCAAAGGATTAAAACATGCAACTTAAGGGCTGAAAATATGAATATTTTAGCACTTATCACACCCGCCGACATGATTTACTCGAATTTCTGCACAAGCTCGTAAATTTTCAGGCCAAACAATTTCGCTTCGCATCTAACCATTTTGTTCGGCCTAGGGTTCCGGTCCTAGTTGTGAAAAATGCAACCTCGTCCGATTTGCCACAAATTTTACGAGCATGCTCAGTGCTTCGAGGCGATCATGTCGACAGGTGGCACAACAAAATTCGATTCATTCTGGCCGGGATCGGGATCTTGTTAACATTCAGAAAAAGTTATCGTTCGTTCTTGAAGATGAGGGGGCAAACGAACTCGAATCACTTCGTACCACCCGCTGAGATGATTGCCTCGAAGTTCTGCAAAAGCTCATAAATTTTTGGGCCAAACAATTTCGCTTTGCATCTAACCATTTTGTGCGGCCTAGGGTTTCGGTCCTAGTTGTGAAAAAATACAACCTCGTCCGATTTCCTCAAAATTTTATGAGCGTGCTCAGTGCTTAGAGGCCATCATGTCAGCGGGTGGCACGATAAAATTTGAGTCGTTCCCATCGGGATCGGGGCGCTTGTTAACTTTCAAAAAAAGTTATGATTCGTTAGTGAAGATGGGGGGGGGGGCAAACGAACTCGAATCACTTCGTTGCACCCACTGACATGATTGCCTCGAAGTTCTGCACAAGCTCATAAATTTTTGGGCCAAACAATTTCGCTTCGCATCTGACCATTTTGTTCAGCCTAGGGTTTCGGTCCTAGTTGTGAAATAAAACAACCTTGTACGATTTGCCATAAATTTTACGAGCGTGCTCGGTGATTCGAGGCAATCATGTCGCAGGTGGCCCGACGAAATAGAGTCATTCCGGCAGGGATCGGGGTCTTGTTAACATTCTGAAACAGTTATCGTTCGTTTGTGAAGATAGGGGGGGGGCGGCAAACAAACATGAATAACTTCGTGCCACCCGCCAACATGATTGCCTCGAAGTTCTGCACAAGCTCGTAAATTTTTGAGCCAAACAATTTCACATCTCGTCTGACCATTTTGTTCGGCCTAGGGTTTTGGTCCTAGTTGTGAAAAAATACAACCTTGTACGATTTGCCAGAAATTTTATGAGCGTGCTCAGTGATTCGAGGCGATCATGTCAGCGGGTGGCATGACGAAATTGAGTCATTCCGGCTGGGATCGGGGTCTTGTTAACATTCAGAAATAGTTATCGTTTGTTTGTGAAGATGGGGGGGGGGGGCAAACGAACACGAATAACTTCGTGCCACCCGCCGACATGATTGCCTCGAAGTTCTGCACAAGCTCGTAAATTTTTGAGCCAAACAATTTCACATCTCATCTGACCATTTTGTTCGGCCTAGGGTTTTGGTCCTAGTTGTGAAAAAATACTACCTTGTACGATTTGCCAGAAATTTTATGAGCGTGCTCAGTGGTTCGAGGCGATCATGTCAGCGGGTGGCATGACGAAATTGAGTCATTCCGGCTGGGATCGGGGTCTTGTTAACATTCAGAAACAGTTATCGTTCGTTTGTGAAGATGGGGGGGGGGGGCAAACGAACACGAATAACTTCGTGCCACCCGCCGACATGATTGCCTCGAAGTTCTGCACAAGCTCGTAAATTTTTGGGCCAAACAATTTCGCTTTGCATCTGACCATTTTGTGCGGCCTAGGGTTTCGGTCCTAGTTGTGAAAAAATACAACCTCGTCCGATTTCCTCAAAATTTTATGAGCATGCTCAGTGCTTAGAGGCCATCATGTCAGCGGGTGGCACGATAAAATTTGAGTCGTTCCCATTGGGATCGGGGCGCTTGTTAACATTCAGAAACAGTTATCGTTCGTTTGTGAAGATGGGGGGGGGGGGCAAACGAACACGAATAACTTCGTGCCACCCGCCGACATGATTGCCTCGAAGTTCTGCACAAGCTCGTAAATTTTTGGGCCAAACAATTTCGCTTCGCATCTAACCATTTTGTTCGGCCTAGGGTTTCAGTCTTAGTTGTAAAAAAATACAACTTCGTTCGATTTGCCTGAAATTTTACGAGCGTGCTCAGTGCTTCGAGGCGATCATGTCGGCGGGTGGCACGATGAAATTCGAGTCCTTTCCGTCGAGATCGGGGTTCTTGTTAACTTTCAGAAAAAGTTATCGTTCGTTAGTGAAGATGGGGGGGCAAACGAACTCGAATCACTTCGTGGCATCCGCTAACATGATTGCTTCGAAGTTCTGCACAAGCTCGTAAATTTTTGGGCCAAACAATTTCGCTTCGCATCTGACCATTTTGTTTGGCCTAGGATTTCGGTCCTAGTTGTGAAATAATACAACCTTGTATGATTTGCCAGATATTTTACGAGCGTGCTTAGTGAGTCGAGTTAATCATGTCGGCGGGTGGTACGACGAAATCAAGTCGTTCCAGCCGGGATCGAGGTCTTGTTAACATTCAGAAACAGTTATCGTTCGTTAGTGAAGATGGGGGCGAGGGGGGGGGGGGGCAAACAAACTCGAATAACTTCGTGCCAACCGTCGACATGATTGCCTCGAAGTTTTGCACAAGCTGGTAACTTTTCAGGCCAAATAATTTCGCTTCGCATCTGACCATTTTGTTCGGCCTAAGGTTTTGGTCCTCGTTGTGAAAAAATTCAACCTTGTACGATTAGCCAGAAATTTTACCAGCGTGCTCTGTGATTTGAGGCGATCCTGTCGACGGGTGGCATGACGAAATCGAGTTGTTCCGGCCGGGATCGAGGTCTTGTTAACATTCAGAAATAGTTATCGTTCGTTAGTGAAGATGGGGGGGTGCAAACGAACTAGAATAACTTTGTGCCACCCGCCTACATGATTGCCTCGAAGTTCTGCACAAGCTCGTAAATTTTTGGGCCAAACAATTTCGCCTCGCATCTGACCATTTTGTTCGGCCGAGGGTTTTGGTCCTAGTTGTGAAAAAATTCAACCTCGTCTGATTTGCCAGAAATTTTACGTGCGTGCTTGATAAGTGCCGAATGTTGCACATTCAAGCCCCTTAATTTGCATATGTTAATTCTTTAGCGTTGTTATTTGTTTGATTTTGTTTTGTTTTTGTGTTTTCAGGTTATAAATGAAGATGCAATTAATTCCATTGAGTTTGGGCTTAAAAGCACACTTTGAGATGATTAAGCTTAGCCAATCAGAACACATGACTTATATGTTGTGGTTAAGTTTAATCAAATAAAGGAAGGGATTAATTCGGAATTTCCCAAATTGGAGTCAAAATCGGATTGGATTCAAATTTGGATTCTGCATATGTCTCGGTATTTTAGCTATAACTTTTAGCTCAAATATCCAATTGAGGTGATTCAAGCCGCACCGGAAAGCTAACTCAAATTTCTACAAATCCTTGTGACATAGGATTTTCCTAATTCGGAGCGCCGCAATGCCAAAATCGCCCTGCTAGATAGGAACGCAATTCTGGGCAAATCCTATTTCGATTTGGACTTAGGTTTTCTTTATCCTAATTGGACTTGGACTTAAATCTCCGAAATTTCTAGGGTTTTTAGGGTTCTCCTAATCCCTATAAATAGGCCTCTAAGCATTGAGAAAAAAGGGAGACCGCTTCCTAGAGCTAGAAATCAGAAAATTGTCTTCGGAGCTTAGAAGATCATGAGCGGCTAAACCCCTTCGTGGGGTGTTGATGTAACCCTATCAAAGCACAATGGTTTGATTGTATTTAATTTCTAGATTTTCAATTTATGCATGTTGATTGTATAATTATGAGGATTGCTACAATTAATTTCTGTTCTTAATTATTAAATGCAATTGTTCTTAAATTTCAATATCAATATTTGTGAAATTCTTCTCTTGTCTTAGAAAGTATTTTACTTTTGTTGATCTTAAATCATTCTTGTTTTCTATGATTATGAGAAGGATGGTTATACAATGGGTTTAATTGACATATGATCAATAGGATTTGATAGGCCATGCCTAGGGAAGACGGATTGTACTACACCCTAGTTTAGTGTAATTTAGGTAGACAATCCGTGCGAACCGAAGATGGGTTACACTTTTTTAGTGATTGTATGTATCCTGTTAAAGAATTTGATAATTTATACCTAGGAAAGACAGGTCGTACCGCATCTTAGTGGTTAGGTGTACAATCCGTGCAAACCGAAGATAGATTATGCTTATTCTTTAATAAGGTAGTTTCTTGTTTATTTATAACATGCATAAAATGAATTTCTGAGATTAATTATGAATAGCCATTGTTGTGCGGATAAAGGTGAAGTCAATACCCTACACTCTCTCTCTTATTTTAAATCTCTTTTATTTTCATGCACTTTAGTTTTAAAGAAAATTAAATCAAATATCTTTTTAATTAAGTTAATTTTAATCTTTCGAATTTTGAAAATAAAACCCCTGCAGTCCTTGAGGTTCGAGACCCTCAATATAGCTCTATCCTACAGGATTCGTACTATTGTGAGTGGTTATTTTTATTATTGATATTTTTGGATACAAAAATACCACATCAATTTTTGGCGCCATTGCCGGGGACTGCTTAACGGTTTTATTAACAAATTTTAAGGATTAATTTTAGCTTAATAATCTATTTTCCCTGTTTTCCGTTGCTAACTTTAATTCTGTTTTTGTGTTTTATTTTTATTATTATTTTTTTTAGAATTTGCAAACAGATCCGTAAGCTGCCTTCTCTATGAAGGCTCGAGCGCAGATCGCGTGCAATTGAGCGCACGGACGCAATTCCATAGGAATAAAGCAAGCAGCGCTTGAGCCTTCCCTTCCTGCACTCGCACCCATCTGCTGCAGTACGCTCGAGCGTACCCTGCCGTGCGATCGAGCGCACTTACGGCAACCTATATCCAAAACCCTAAGTGCACCTAAAGGGCCGTTTGTGAGTTTTTATTTTTATTTATTTTTATTTTTCTGTTGTTATTTTATGTTAGTTCTCTTAGTTAGTTCATGTGGAGAGGCATTCCAACACCCTATGGACCATGTTCATATTGCTATAATCCTTATCATCATGTTAGAGATTGTCCTACAGGAGGACAAGTTTCTAATTATTCTTATGAGCATATGAACAGACCGTTCTCTAGACCGAGGAATGACCTTTATTCTGATCCCTATAGAGCAACTAGTCTAATCTCTCGTGGCAAGCTCAAGCTCCTGGGAATTATGCTCCACAACGTCATGAACTGTACCATTAGGCATATCCGCAATTCAATGATCAATCCTATTCTCCTTAATATCAAGCAACTCCACAACAGATATACCAGGCCGCACCACCTCCCCCAGATTCTAATTTTGAGGCTCGGATGCTAAAAATGATAAGTGAGATAACGGGTGAGATAAAGCAGACGGTGAAATCTCAACAGGAACGTTATACTCCTCAATTCTTCACCGAGATAGACGCCAAGATGGAAGCTCATGTTGAACAAATCATCAACCACCTCAATAGGATGGAAGAAGAAGAGCTTCAAAGTCACCCGGTGGCCATTCCTGATGAAAACTACATGGTGGAAGAGAGTACTTCTTGTCATGAGCAAGCTATCACCACACTGAGGAGTGGAGAGGTGGTCGAAAACCACGTGGAAGAAAGGAAGGAGGAGCCAAAGGAGGAGCAAATTGAGGTCCCACAAGATCTACATCGGGAAAAAAGCAAGGAAGCGAGCACTAAGGCTTCTTTACTATCACCTCCTATTCCCGAGATGCCATATGAGCCCCAAGCCCCTGTTCCAGGTAATTTGAAATCTTCATTCTTAGGGACAGATGACACTATCCCGGTCATTATTTCTTATGACTTACCAAGAGGCCAGGAAGGTAGTCTGTTAGGGCAGTTAGACGAGGAAAAAGAGACAATCGAGGTAGAAAAACTCCCCAAGTATTCTCCCCATTTTATTCAAATTCATGATTCCTTTTCGGATGAGAAATTGTTTGGAAATACTTAGAAGGATCTACCTCGATATGCTGACATATGGAATTACCTATTTGTGGGTAAAATTTATTCTCTTTGGTCTAAGAGAAGAAAAGATTGGTGCTTCAAGTTTAAACTTAAGGGTCAGAGAACACTGCGTACATCAAGGATATGGATTCCGTTGACTTGGCAGATTCCATATATTTTGACTAGATGAGTCAGTTTCATAGGATCGAGTGTAGGCCCTGTGTACTTGAACCTCACTTCACCAGGAGACAAGTGTGCTTCAATTCAAGTTTGGGGGTGTGCAATGAGCCATGCTATTTCAAACCGTTCGTCCATCTCCCGGGTAAATTCTTTCCATATTATACACACATTGGGGACAATGTGTAATTTAAGTTTGGGGGTATGGGGGACACTTTACACACACTTTGTCCCAGTTTTATTTTATTTTTATTTGTGAAAAATCGAAAAGAAAAAGAATATATGCACGTTCATGTTTGTCTTAAAATTTTGGTTGATCGTAAAAATTGTGATTTGATTTCATTGGTGAGCTTAAAATTTTGAACATATGATCTGATAATTGAATTTTTTTAGTTTGGTTACTTGCTTATGACAGTTGAGAATTCACATGTTTGATCTAATCACAATTTTGCACATTAGCACATAATTTGTGTGGTATGACATGAAGTTTGATGTGTGTGTTTCTATGTCTTGGGTGAAACAGGAAGATTTATTAGATAGATACTTTGGCATATACATATGTGATAAAAATTAAAAAAAGAAAAAGAAAAGAAATCATTGATAAGCTTTTCACTAAGGAACTGGGCCTCTTGCCTCAAAGCATTGAGTGTTCACATCAAAAGGTGAAAAATTTTGATTTGATTGATGTCATGGTTAGTTTCGTTTTGTAGTCTTTTTTACTCGAGTTAGTAAGTCCTAGGGGTGTCTATACACCTAATGCCCTAAAACCATCTGGTTTGGGAGTCATTGACTTAACACTCGTTCCATGGGTCAATTAGAAAGCTTAAGGGAACCAAATATTGCACAACCTGATGAAAAAAAAAAAAAAAGAAGAAGAAGAAAAAAAAAATATGCCATTGTTGTTCTTTCTAATAGGGATTTCAGTGAACTTTGAGATATGGAGACATTGCACATTGGAAATACTTAGAAGCTTCATATTTATGTGCTAGTTCACCTTACACTGTTTTGAACTTGTGATACCTTAGCGTCTCTTTTGTAAGTAATTAAATTTTAAAATTCCAATTTATTGTAAAGATGGAGTTCATCTTTTTAAGCTTACTAATGAATGAAAAATCATGGTTTTGAGTGATACCTTAAGTTATGGATAACATGAACTCTTGCATGATGTTTGTGGGTAACATTTCTGGAAAACCCTCACGAGACTTCACTCGTCCTCTAAGGAATGCCTAGGGGTTTAAAAGGCTTGTTGCATACGCTAAATGCAACCGTACATCCCACGAAAGCTGGATTTATCTTTTTAGTTTTCACTTTATTTTCTATTTTGTATTGCTAAGGAACTAGCAATATGTAAGTTTGGGGGTGTGATAAGTGCTGAATGTTGCACATTCAAGCCCCTTAATTTTCATATGTTAATTCTTTAGCGTTGT
>NC_081548.1:12123072-12125209 GCF_901000735.1 Corylus avellana | reverse complement strand
CCCCCCCATTTTCTTTAACGAACGATAACTTTTTCTGAAAATAACAAGTGCCCCGATCCCGGCCGAAACGACTCGAATTACACTTCGAGACCCGCCGACATGATTGCCACGATGCATAGAGCAAATCGAACGACGTTGTATTTTTTTCACAACCAGGACCGAAACCCTAGGCCGAACAAAATGGTCGTAGGGGAAGTGAAATTGTTTGGCTCGAAATTTTACGAGCTTGTGCAGAACTTGTAGGCAATCATATCGGCAGGTGACACCAAGTGATTCGAATTCGTTTGCCCCCCATTTTTCTTTGACGAACGATAACTTTTTTTTAAAATAACGAGTGCCGCGATCCCGGCCGAAACGACTCGAATTACACTTCGACACCCGCCGACATGATCGCCACTATGCACAGAGCACCCTCGTAAATTTTCATTCAAATCGAACGACGTCGTATTTTTTCACAACCGGGACCGAAACCCTAGGCCGAACAAAATGGTCGGATGCGAAGTGAAATTGTTTGGCTCAAAATTTTACAAGCTTGTGCATAACTTTTAGGCAATCATATCGGCAGGTGACACGAAGTGATTCGAGTTCGTTTTCCCCCCTCATTTTCTTTAACGAACGATAACTTTTTCTGAAAATAACGAGTGCCCCGATCCCGGCCGAAACGACTCGAATTACACTTCGACACCCGCCGACATCATCGCCACTATGCACAGAGCACCCTCGTAAATTTTCTGGCATATCAGACGACGTTGTATTCTTTCACAACCAGGACCGAAACCCTAAGCCGAACAAAATGGTCGTAGGGGAAGTGAAATTGTTTGGCTCGAAATTTTACGAGCTTGTGCAGAACCTCTAGGCAATCATATCGGCAGGTGACACCAAGTGATTCGAATTCGTTTGCCCCCCATTTTTCTTTGACGAACGATAACTTTTTTTTAAAATAACGAGTGCCGCGATCCCGGCCGAAACGACTCGAATTACACTTCGACACCCGCCGACATGATCGCCACTATGCACAGAGCACCCTCGTAAATTTTCATTCAAATCGAACGACGTCGTATTTTTTCACAACTGGGACCGAAACCCTAGGCCGAACAAAATGGTCGGAGGGGAAGTGAAATTGTTTGGCTCGAAATTTTACGAGCTTGTGCAGAACTTTTAGGCAATCATATCGGCAGGTGACACAAAGTGATTCGAGTTCGTTTGCCCCCTTCATTTTCTTTTACGAACGATAACTTTTTCTGAAAATAACGAGTGCCGCGATCCCGGCCGAAACGACTCGAATTACACTTCGACACCCGCCGACATGATCGCCACTATGCACAGAGCACCCTCGTAAATTTTCATTCAAATCGAACGACGTCGTATTTTTTCACAACTGGGACCGAAACCCTAGGCCGAACAAAATGGTCGGATGCGAAGTGAAATTGTTTGGCTCGAAATTCTACAAGCTTGTGCATAACTTTTAGGCAATCCTATCGGCAGGTGCCACGAAATGATTCGAGTTCGTTTGCCCCCCTCATTTTCTTTAACGAACGATAACTTTTTCTGAAAATAACGAGTGCCGCGATCCCGGCCGAAACGACTCGAATTACACTTCGACAACCGCCGACATGATCGCCACCATGCACAGAGTACCCTCGTAAATTTTCAGGCAAATCGGACGACGTTGTATTTTTTCACAACCGAGACCGAAACCTTAGGCCAAACAAAATGGTCGGATGCGAAGTGAAATTGTTTGGCTAGAAATTTTACAAGCTTGTGCATAACTTTTAGCCAATCATATCGGCAGGTGACACGAAGTGATTCGAGTTCGTTTGCCCCCCTCATTTTCTTTAACGAACGATAACTTTTTCTGAAAATAACGAGTGCCGCGATCCCGGCCGAAACGACTCGAATTACACTTCGACACCCGCCGACATGATCGCCACGATGCCCAGAGCACCCTCGTAAATTTTCTGGCAAATCGGACGACGTTGTATTTTTTCACATCCAGGACCGAAACCCTAGGCCGCACAAAATGGTCGGAGGGGAAGTGAAATTGTTTGGCTCGAAATTTTACGAGCTTGTGCAGAACTTCTAGGCAATCATATCGGCAGGTGACACCAAGTGATTCGAGTTCGTTTGCCCCCCATTT
>NC_081548.1:12119285-12122972 GCF_901000735.1 Corylus avellana | reverse complement strand
AGCACCCTCGTAAAGTTTCGGGCAAATCGGACGACGTTGTATTTTTTCACAACCAAGACCGAAACCCTGGGGCCGAACAAAATGGTCGGATGCGAAGTGAAATTTTGTCGCTCGAAATTTTACGAGCTTGTGCAGAACTTCTAGGCAATCATATCGGCAGGTGACACGAAGTGATTCGAGTTCGTTTGCTCCCCCATTTTCTTTAACGAACGATAACTTTTTGTGAAAATAACAAGTGCCCCGATCCCGGCCGAAACGACTCGAATTACACTTCGAGACCCGCCGACATGATCGCCACGATGCACAGAGCACCCTCGTAAATTTTCGGGACGTTTCATTTTTTCACAACCAGGACCGAAACCCTAGGCCGAACAAAATGGTCGGACGCGAAGTGAAATTGTTTGGCTCGAAATTTTACGAGCTTGTGCAGAACTTCTAGGCAATCATATCGGCAGGTGACACGAAGTGATTCGAGTTCGTTTGCTCCCCCATTTTCTTTAACGAACAATAACTTTTTTTGAAAATAACAAGTGCCCCGATCCCGGCCGAAACGACTCGAATTACACTTCGACCCCCGCCGACATGATCGCCACGATGCCCAGAGCACCCTCGTAAATTTTCTGGCAAATCGGACGACGTCGTATTCTTTCACAACCAGGACCGAAACCCTAAGCCGAACAAAATGGTCGGAGGGGAAGTGAAATTGTTTGGCTCGAAATTTTACGAGCTTGTGGGGAACTTCTAGGCAATCATATCGGTAGGTGACACCAAGTGATTCGAGTTCGCTTGCCTCCCATTTTTCTTTGACAAACGATAACTTTTTTTGAAAATAAAGAGTGCCGCGATCCCGGCCGAAACAACTCGAATTACACTTCGACACCCGCCGACATCATCGCCACTATGCACAGAGCACCCTCGTAAATTTTCATTCAAATCGAACGACGTTGTATTTTTTCACAACCGGGACTGAAACCCTAGGCCGAACAAAATGGTCGGATGCGAAGTGAAATTGTTTGGCTCGAAATTTTACGAGCTTGTGCAGAACTTTTAGGTAATCATATCGGCAGGTGCCACGAAGTGATTCGAGTTCGTTTGCCCCCCTCATTTTCTTTAACGAACGATAACTTTTTTTGAAAATAACAAGTGCCGCGATCCCGGCCGAAACGACTCGAATTACACTTCGACACACGCCGACATGATCGCCACGATGCCCAGAGCACCCTCGTAAATTTTTTGGCAAATCGGACGACGTTGTATTTTTTCACAACCGGGACCGAAACCCTAGGCCGAACAAAATTGTCGGATGCGAAGTGAAATTGTTTGGCTCAAACTTTTACAAGCTTGTGCATAACTTTTAGCCAATCATATCGGCAGGTGACACGAAGTGATTCGAGTTTGTTTGCCCCCTTCATTTTTTTTAACGAACGATAACTTTTTCTGAAAATAACAAGTGCCCCGATCCCGGCCGAAACGACTCGAATTACACTTCGACACCCGCCAACATGATCGCCACGATGCCCAGAGCACCCTCGTAAATTTTCTAGCAAATCGGACGACGTTCTATTCTTTCACAACCAGGACCGAAACCCTAAGCCGAACAAAATGGTCGGAGGGGAAGTGAAATTGTTTGGGTCGAAATTTTACGAGCTTGTGGAGAACTTCTAGGCAATCATATCGGTAGGGGACACCAAGTGATTTGAGTTCGTTTGCCCCCCACTTTTCTTTGACGAACGATAACTTTTTCTGAAAATAACGAGTGCCGCGATCCCGGCCGAAATGACTCGAATTACACTTCGACACCTGCCGACATGATCGCCACGATGCCCAGAGCACCCTCGTAAATTTTTTGGCAAATCGGACGACGTTGTATTTTTTCACAACCGGGACCGAAACCCTAGGCCGAGCAAAATGGTCGGATGAGAAGTGAAATTGTTTGGCTCAAAATTTTACGAGCTTGTGCAGAACTTCTAGGCAATCCTATCGGCAGGTGACACGAAGTGATTCGAGTTCGTTTGCTCCCCCATTTTCTTTACCGAACAATAACTTTTCTTGAAAATAACAAGTGCCCCGATCCCGGCCGAAACGACTCGAATTACACTTCGACACCCACCGACATGATCGCCACGATGCCCAGAGCACCCTCGTAAATTTTCTGGCAAATCGGACGACGTTGTATTCTTTCACAACCAGGACCGAAACCCTAAGCTGAACAAAATGGTCGGAGGGGAAGTGAAATTGTTTGGCTCGAATTTTTACGAGCTTGTGCAGAACTTCTGGGCAATCATATCGTTTGGTGACACGAAGTGATTTGAGTTCGTTTGCCCCCCATTTTTCTTTGACGAACGATAACTTTTTTTGAAAATAACGAGTGCCGCGATCCCGGCCGAAACGACTCGAATTACACTTCGACACCCGCCGACATGATCGCCACTATGCACAGAGCACCCTCGTAAATTTTCTGGCAAATCAGACGACGTTGTATTCTTTCACAACCAGGAGCGAAACCCTAAGCCGAACAAAATGGTCGGAGGGGAAGTGAAATTGTTTGGCTCGAAATTTTACGAGCTTGTGGAGAACTTCTAGGCAATCATATCGGTAGGTGACACCAAGTGATTCGAGTTCGTTTGCCCCCCATTTTTCTTTGACGAACGATAACTTTTTTTGAAAATAAAGAGTGCCGCGATCCCGGCCGAAACGACTCGAATTACACTTCGACACCCGCCGACATGATCGCCACTATGCACAGAGCACCCTCGTAAATTTTCTTTCAAATCGAACGACGTCGTATTTTTTCACAACCGGGACCGAAACCCTAGGCTGAACAAAATGGTCGGATGCGAAGTGAAATTGTTTGGCTCAAAATTTTACAAGCTTGTGCATAACTTTTAGGCAATCATATCGGCAGGTGACACAAAGTGATTCGAGTTCGTTTGCCCCCCTCATTTTCTTTTACGAACGATAACTTTTTTTTAAAATAACGAGTGCCGCGATCCCGGCCGAAACGACTCGAATTACACTTCGACACCCGCCGACATGATCGGCACTATGCACAGAGCACCCTCGTAAATCTTCATTGAAATCGAACGACGTCGTATTTTTTTACAACCGGGACCGAAACCCTAGGCGGAACAAAATCGTCGGATGTGAAGTGAAATTGTTTGGCTCAAAATTTTACGAGCTTGTGCAGAACTTCTAGGCAATCTTAGCGGCAGGTGACACCAAGTGATTCAAGTTCGTATGCCCCCTTCATTTTCTTTAACGAACGATAACTTTTTCTGAAAATAACGAGTGCCGCGATCCCGGCCGAAACGACTAGAACTACACTTCGACACCCGCCAACATGATCGGCACGATGCCCAGAGCACCCTCGTAAATTTTCTATCAAATCGGACGACATTGTATTTTTTCATAACCGGGACAGAAACCCTAGGCCGAACAAAATGGTCGGATGCGGAGTGAAATTGTTTGGCTCGAAATTTTACAAGCTTGTGCATAACTTTTAGGCAATCATATCGGCAGGTGACACAAAGTGATTCGAGTTCGTTTGCCCCCCTCATTTTCTTTTACGAACGATAACTTTTTCTGACAATAACGAGTGCCGCGATCCCGGCCGAAACGACTCGAATTACACTTCGACACCCGCCGACATGATCGGCACTATGCACAGAGCACCCTCGTAAATCTTCA
>NC_081548.1:12104653-12119185 GCF_901000735.1 Corylus avellana | reverse complement strand
ACTTAGGTTTTCTTTATTCTAATTGGACTTGGACTTAAATCTCCGAAATTTCTAGGTTTCCTAGGGCTTCTAGGACTGGCTTGCTCCTTATAAATAGACCCTTAACCTTCAAGAGAAGGTGTGCTTAGTTTTAGATACAAAAATTTTCTTGGAGGCTTGACAAGTTGAAGAGGAGATAATCCATGGCAAGAGGCCATCCTAGCACCCCTATGAGCGACTAAACCCCTTTGTGGGGTATTGATGTAACCCTATCCAAGCACAATGGTTTGATTGTATTTAATTTCTAGATTTTCAATTTATGCATGTTGATTGTATAACTATGAGGATTGCTACAATTGATTTCTGTTCTTCATATTAAATGCAATTGTTCTTAAATTCCAAAATCAATATTTGTGAAATTCTTCTCTTGTCTTAGAAAGTATTTTACTTTTATTGATTCAAATCATTCTTGTTTTCTGTGATTATGAGGATGATGGTTATACAATGGGTTTAATTGACATATGATCAATAGGATTTGATAGGCCATGCCTAGGGAAGACGGATTGTACTACACCCTAGTTTAATGTAATTTAGGTAGAGAGTCCGTGCCAACCGAAGATGGGTTACACTTATTCATTGATTGTATGTATCCTGTTAAAGATTTTGATAATTTATACCTAGGAAAGACGGGTCGTACCGCATCTTAGTGGTTAGGTGGACGATCCGTGCCAACCGAAGATAGATTATGCTTATTCTTTAATAAGGTAGTTTCTTGTTTATTTATAACATGCATAGAATAAATTTCTGGGATTAATTATGATTAGCCATTGTTGTGCGGATAGAGGTGAAGTCAATACCCTACACTCTTTCTCTTATTTTAAATCTCTTTTATTTTCATGTACTTTAGTTTTAAAGAAAATCAAACCAAATATCTTTTTAATTAAGTTAATTTTAATCTTTCAAATTTTGATAATAAAACCCCTGCAGTCCTTGAGGTTCGACACCCTCTCTATAGCCGTATCCTACAAAGATTCGTCCTATTGCGAGTGGTTATTTTTATAATTGATATTTTTGGTCACAAAAATACCACATCAATTTTTGGCGCCGTTGCCGGGGACTGCTTAACGGTTTATTGTCAAATTTTAGAGATTAATTTTAGCTTAATAGTTTATTTCCCTGTTTTAAGTTGCTAATTTTTTTTTTTTTTTTTTTTAATTTTGTTTTGTGTTGATTTTTTTTTAGAAACTGCAAACAGGTCCGTAAGCTGCCTTCTCTGTAACTGCGATCGAGTGCACCCTGCCGTGTGATCGAGCGCACTTACGGCATCCTGCAGCCAGAACCCTAAAGTGCTCTAAGGCCGTTTGTGAGCTTATTTGTTTCTGCTTTAGCTTAATTTTTTTTTTCCTGTTTTCTTTTTAATTTCTGTTTAGTTTATGCTAGGTCGTCGTTCTTTATCTTTTCCATTAATTTCTTGCGACCTTGAAATTGAACGCACTCTTAGACAAATTAGACCCCAAGGGACCCCTAATTTGCTAGAAGAACGTTCCACTGAGACCATGGGAGACGGTAATCACGTAGCTTTGCAGGATCACTACCTGCCAACCACTTACACTACTCCCACATGTCTTCGGTTGCCATAAATTACGGCAACCCATTATGAAATTAAGCCCAGCACCATACGGAGTTTACCTTCTTTCTTAGGGCTTAACACTGAAAATCCTTATGACTTCCTCAGTGACTTTGAAGCAATTTGTGATACTACTAAAATGAATGGATTCACTGAGGATGCCCTAAGGATGCGTCTTTTTCCTTTCTCCCTCAAGGAAAAAGCCAAACATTGGTTTCACTCCTTAACACCTAACTCTATTACTTCTTGGGCTCAATTACAGCAAGAGTTTCTTAAGAAGTATTTTCCCATAGGAATGACCAATGATACTAGGAGAGCCATCACTACCTTCTCCCAGTATGAGGGAGAGGATTTCCATGAGACTTGGGATAGACTACAGAGCCTGCTTAGATCATGTCCATACCAAGCTGTCCCAAAATGGCAGCTAGTGCAGTGTTTTTATGATGGCCTGACCGAGTCCAATAGAAAAATGGTAGATGCGTCATGTGGGGGGACATTCATGTTGAAAAGTGAAAATGAAGCATGGTCTATGTTTGAAAACTTAAGTAACAATTCTCTTCAGCAGGTTTCCGCCAGACGAAGGGCACCAGCACTTAAAGCACCCAAGACGGAGAGTTTGTATGAAGCAGGCCATTCCCCAAACATAGCCAACCAAGTAGTTGAGGCTATCACCAAGAAGCTAGATCAAGTTTTGATGACTGCTGGTTTTACTCCTAATACTGCTCACAGGCACACACCACATAAATCTTGCTCATTTTGTTCAAGTCCTATGCATCATGAAAATAATTGCCCTCTTGTTGGAAATTATATTGATGTTGCTAATGAGCAGGTTAATGCAGCTTTCTCCAAACCAGGTAATGATCCGTACTCCAATTCCTACAACCCCGGGTGGAGAAATCATCCCAATTTCTCATGGAAGAACTCAAATTCGGGCAACTCAGCCCCAGGGCCATACAATCAAGCTCAATCCAACAGGCAGCCTTACCAACCTCAGTCCACTTACCGGCCTCCACAGCAGCACTACCAGTCTCCATCAGAGTCTAATTTTGAGGATCGGATTCTAAAAGCAGTGAATGAGCTAACCAGCGAGATAAAGCAGTCAATCAAATCTCAAGAGGAAAGAGTAAACTCACATACCCACTCCATTGCCAAACTAGAAGCTCAAGTTGGACAACTTGCTAATACCCTCAACAGGAGGGAAGAAGGAAAGCTTCCAAGTCAGCCAGTGACCAACCCTAGGGGACTATACGTGGTAGAAGGAAGCACATCTCAGCTGGAGCAAGTTCAAGCCGTCACCACATTGCGAAGCGGAAGACTGGTTGACAATCATGTGGAAGAAAAGAAGGATGAGCAAATCGAGGCCCCACAGAATCTGCATCAGGACAAGGGTAAACAAGTAGGCATCGAGGCATCTTCATCATCTACCCCCACTCCTGAGGTACCATATGAGCCTAAGGCCCCTTTCCCAGAACGTCTCAAGGCACCTTCCCACTTCGGGAAACAAGGAGAGAAGATACAAGACATGATGGAAACCTTCAAGCAGGTTCAAATCAACATCCCACTCCTTGAGGCCATCAAGCAAATTCCAGCCTATGCAAAGTTTCTTAAAGACCTGTGCACTCAAAAGAGGAAGAATCAGAAGCACATTCCCAAGAAGGTCATTCTCACCGAGCAAGTAAGCTCTCTGATTCAGCATAACACTCCTCCAAAGTTCAAAGACCCTGGAGCGCCTACAATTTCATGCGTCATCGGAAACACTGAGATTGAGAGAGCTCTCCTTGACTTAGGAGCTGGTGTTAATTTGCTTTCATACTCGGTATATCAGAAACTGGGCCTAGGGGAATTGAAACCGACAAGTACTGTCTTGCAATTGGCTGACCGCTCAATCAAGAAACCCCGCGGGATTGTGGAAGATGTCATTATCAAGGTGGACAAGTTCTACTATCCAGTTGACTTTATAGTTCTGGACACAGAACCGGTCCCAAATCCAGAGAAGCAAATTCCTGTCATCCTTGGGCGACCTTTCCTTGCCACAGCCAATGCATGCATAAATTGCCGAACCGGAGTAATGAAGATCTCCTTTGGGAATATGAAAATCAGATTGAACATCTTCAATGCCTTCCAGAATGCACCTGATCAGAATGCATGTTACCTCTTGGATGACATTGGAGAAACTGTTGAAGACCCACTTCCTGATCCTCCATCTAGAGCCCCATCATGGAGCAACCCACCAGAGCCAATGCCTTTCACTTCAAGTACTCCACCACCTGATGACAACCCCACAGGGGACATATTTCATTCAAAAGTTGCTGAAGTTGATTTCATTGGGGTGGAAAATTTTTTAGCAAATTCCTTGGCTACCCCAGTTTTTGAGAACTCCCATAGAGACAAGAGGTTGATCATGAAACCAGTTCAGGACAAACACCCTGAACATTGTCATGGGGAGCATCAAGACCTATCCGCTGGGAGAGGTAGTTTCGGGATGTTAAGAAGAATCCTCTTCCTTGTGGAGTGCTACATGATCATAAAGAAGAAGGGATGGAAGAGCTTGATTGGACTTCTGAAGGATCGAGGTAAGATCCTTCGAGACTCGGACTTACATTGAGAAATACCTCCTAGGATCAAGTGCAGGCCCTGTGCGCTTGACCCTCCACTCCACCAGGGCATATGATCTCCATCCAGGTTTATTTTCTCCGTTGTTGTTTCATTCTTTGTTTATCTTTTTACAACAATGTGTGCACTTGATTGGTATTTGGTTGGAGTATCACTTTATTTTTAGGACATGTGTTTTTGCATTCAAGTTTGGGGGTATGATATGCCCACATCTGCTCATTCAGGTATTCCTATACTCTTGATCTTATTCTTTAGTTCTATAGATACATTGGGGACAATGTATGATTCAAGTTAGGGGGTATGGAAAAACAAAACACAATCCATTACCATTATTATTGTTATGTCATTCTTAAGCATATGGTTGAGCTTTGATTTTGGTTTGAAATTCAATGGTAGGCTTAAAGTTGTGAACACATGATCATATGACTTAGGAATTTTGAGTCTTTCTACTTACTTTTGGCAACATGAGATGCTTCTTCTTTCAATTTAAATCTATCTTGAGCACACTAGCACATGTCTGTGAGGTATGAATTTTGAGACCAATTATGTTTGTTTTCAATGTCTTGAATTCTGTTGGGTGACATATTGGATAAATAACTTTGGCATGCTATACATGTATAAAAAATAAATAAATAAATAAATAAAAAATCAAGTTTGAATTTTTCGCTGAGTAACCGGACCTCTTGCCTCATTAAGTAGTGAGTGTTCGCGTCAAAAAGTGAAATTTTTGGGTTGATTAATAAAATGGCTAGCTTAGCTTCGTAGCCTTTTTGACTCGAGTTAGTAAGTCCTTAGGGGTATCTTTACACCTAGTGCCCTAAAGCCATTTGGTTTGGGAGACATTGGCCTAACACTCGATACATGGGTCAACTAGAAAGCTTAAGGGAGCTAAGCATTGCAAAGCTTACAAAAAGAAAAAAAAAAAACAAAACAAAAAAACAAAAAGAAAAAGAAAAAAAATGTATGCCTTGGTTGTTTCATTTGGTATGAAGTCCCATAAATTCTGAGATGTTGATTCATTCATATTGGAATTATTTTGAAGCCTCATGATTATGTGTTAGTTCACTTTGCACTAATTGAAACTTGTTGTATCTCAATCTGCCATTGGTAAGTGATTTGACTTGTGAATTCCTTGAAATTTTGAAGATGGAGTTTATAATTTTAAGCTTGCTAATGAATGAGAACCATTATTTTTGTGATACTTTATCCTTTTGAATGATATAATGACAATGTTTGTGGGTATCATTCCTGGAAAACCCTCACGAGACTTCACTCGTCCACTAGGGAATTCTTAGGGGTTTAAAAGGCTTGTTGCATACGCTAAATGCAATCGTACATCCCACGAAAGATAGACTTATCTTTTTGTTTTTCAGTTTATTTTCTGTTTTGTATTGCTAAGGGACTAGCAATATGTAAGTTTGGGGGTGTGATAAGCGCCGAATGTTGCACATTCAAGCCCCTTAATTTGCATATGTTAATTCCTTAGCGTTGTTATTTGTTTGATTTTGTTTTGTTTTTGTTTTTTCAGGTTATAAATAAAGATGCAATTAATTCCATTGATTTTGGGCTTGAAAGCCCACTTTGAGATGATTAAGCTTAGCCAATCATAATAGAGGACCTATATGTTGTGGTTAAGTTTAATCAAATAAAGGAAGGGATTAATTCGAAATTTCTCAAATTGGAGTCAAAATCGGATTGGATTCAAATTTGGATTCTGCATACGTCTCGGTATTTTGGCCATAACTTTCAGCTAGAATATCCGATTGAGGTGATTCAAGCGGCACTGGAAAGATAACTCAAATTTCTACAAATCATCGTGAAATATCATTTTTCTAATTCGGAGCGCCGCAATGCTAAAATCGCCTCTCAAGATAGGAACGCAATTCTGGGCGAATCCTATTCCGATTTGGACTTAGGTTTTCTTTATCCTAATTGGACTTGGACTTAAATCTCCGAAATTTCTAGGTTTCCTAGGGCTTCTAGGACTAGCTTGCTCCCTATAAATAGACCCTTAACCTTCAAGAGAAGGTGTGCTTAGTTTTAGATACAAAAATCTTCTTGGAGGCTTGACAAGTTGAAGAGGAGATAATCCATGGCGGGAGGCCATTCTAGCACCCCGATGAGCAGCTAATTCTGTAATAGGGTGTTGATGTAGCCCTATCCAAGCACAATGGTTTGATTGTATTTAATTTCTAGATTTTTAATTTATGCATGTTGATTGTATAATTATGAGGATTGCTACAATTGATTTATGTTCTTCATATTAAATGCAATTGTTCTTAAATTTCAATATCAATATTTGTGAAATTCTTCTCTTGTCTTAGAAAGTATTTTACTTTTATTGATCTCAAATCATTCTTGTTTTCTGTGATTATGAGGATGATGGTTATACAATGGGTTTAATTGACATATGATCAATAGGATTTGATAGGCTATGCCTAGGGAAGACGGATTGTACTACACCCTAGTTTAGTGTAATTTAGGTAGACAATCCGTACCTACCGAAGATGGGTTACACTTATTCATTGATTGTATGTATCCTGTTAAAGAATTTGATAATTTATACCTAGGGAAGACGGGTCGTACCGCATCTTAGTGGTTAGGTGGACGATCCGTGCCAACCGAAGATAGATTATGCTTATTCTTTAATAAGGTAGTTTCTTGTTTATTTATAACATGCATAGAATGAATTTCTGGAATTAATTATGATTAACCATTGTTGTGCGGATAGAGGTGAAGTCAATCCCTTACACTCTCTCTCTTATTTTAAATCTCTTTTATTTTCATGCACTTTAGTTTTTAAAGAAAATCAAATCAAATATCTCTTTTAATTAAGTTGATTTTAATTTTTTAAATTTTGATAATAAAACCCCTGCAGTCCTTGAGGTTCGACACCCTCTCTATAGCCGTATCCTACAAAGATTCGTCCTATTGCGAGTGGTTATTTTTATAATTGATATTTTTGGTCACAAAAATACCACATCAATTTTTGGCGCCGTTGCCGGGGACTGCTTAACGGTTTTATTGTCACAATTTAAGGATTGATTTTAGCTTAATAATTCATTTTTCTGCTAATTTTAATTCTGTTTGTGTTTTGTTTTTGTTTTATTTTAGAATTTGCAAACAGGTCCGTAGCTGCCTTCACTGTGACTGCGATCGAGTGCATGTACGCACTCCACCTTTTGCGCTCGATCCCTCCACTCCTGTGCTCACACCTATCTGCGGCAGTAGGCTCGAGCGTACTCTGCCATGCGATCGAGCGCATTAGCAGTAGTCGGCTTCCAAATTTCCAGCGCACCTAAAGGCCGTTTGTGAGTTTTTATTTTTATTTTTCTGTTGTTATTTTATGTTAATTATATTAGTTTAGTTCATGTGGGGAGGCATTCCAACACCCCATGGACCATGTTCATATTGCTATAGTCCTTATCATCATATTAGAGATTGTCCTACAGCGGGACAATTTTCTAATTATTCTTATGAGCATATGAACAGACCGTTCTCTAGACCGGGGAATGGCCATTATTTTGATTCCTATAGCCCGGCGTGGAGCAACCAGTCTAATCTTTCGTGGCAAACTCAAGCTCCTGGGAATTATGCTCCACAACGTCATGAACTGTACCATCAGGCATATCCTCAATTCAATGGTCAATCCTATTCTCCTCCATATCAAGAAAGTCCACAACAGATATACCAAACCGAACCACCTCCTCCGATGGGTTCTGACTTTCAAGAATATCAAGAAGAGCCATCTCCCATCTATTGGCCTTCACAACAACAATACCAGGCCGCACCACCTCCCTCAGATTCTAATTTTGAGGCTCGGATACTAAAAATGATAAGTGAGCTAACGAGTGAGATAAAGCAGACGGTGAAATCTCAACAGGAACTTTATACTCCTCAATTCTTCGCCGAGATAGACGCCAGGATGGAAGCTCATGTTGAACAAATCATCAACCACCTCAATAGGATGGAAGAAGAAGAGCTTCAAAGTCACCCGGTGGCCATTCCTGATGAAAACTACATGGAGGAAGAGAGTACTTTGTGTCATGAGCAAGCTATCACCACATTGAGGAGTGGAGAGGTGGTCAAAAACCACGTGGAAGAAAGGAAGGAGGAGCCAAAGGAGGAGCAAATTGAGGTCCCACAGGATCTACATCAGGAAAAAAACAAGGAAGCGAGCACTGAGGCTTCTTCACCATCACCTCCTATTCCTGAGATGCCATATGAGCCTCGAGCCCCTATTCAAGGTAATCTGAAATCTTCATTTTTAGGGACAGATGACAGTATCCCGGTCATGATTTCTTATGACTTACCAAGAGGCCAGGTGGGTAGTCTGTTAGGGCAGTTAGACGAGGAAAAAGAGACCATCGAGGTAGAAAAACTCCCCAAGTATTCTCCCCATTTTATTCCAATTCATGATTCTTTTTCGGATGAGAAATTGTTTGGAAATACTCAGAAGGATCTACCTCGATATGCTGACGTTTGGAATTACCCATTTGTGGGTAAAATTTATTCTCTTTGGTCCAAGAGAAGAAAAGATTGGTGCTTCAAATTTAAACTTAAGGGTCCGAGAATACTGTGCGAATCAAGGATGTGGATTCCGTTGACTTGGCGGATTCCATATATTTTGACTAGATGAGTAAGTTTCATAAGATCGAGTGCAGGCCCTGTGCGCTCGACTCCTCATTCCACTAGGGCATATGATCTCCATCCAGGTTTATTTTATCCATTGTTGCTTCATTCTTTGTTTATCTTTTTACAACAATGTGTGCACTTGATTGGTATTTGGTTTGAGTATCACTTTGTTTTTCAGGACATGTGTTTTTGCATACAAGTTTGGGGGTATGATATGCCCACATCTGCTCATTCAGGTATTTCTGTACTCTTGATCTTATTCTTTAGTTCTATACATACATTGGGGACAATGTATGATTCAAGTTTGAGGGTATGGAAAAACAAAACACGGTCCATTTTTGTTGTTATGTCATTCTTAAGCATATGGTTGAGCTTTGATTTTGGTTTAAATTTCATTGATAGGCTTAAAGTTATGAACACATGATCATATGACTTAGGAATTTTGAGTCTTATTACTTACTTTTGGCAACATGAGATGCTTCTTGTTTCAATTTAAATCTATCTTGAACACACTAGCACATGTCTGTGAGGTATGAATTTTGAGACCAATTATGTTTGTTTTCAATATCTTGAATTCTGTTGGGTGACATATTGGGTGAATAACTTTGGCATGCTATAAAAAAATAATAATAATAAATAAAATAAAATAAAATAAAAAAAATCAAGTTTGAATTTTTCGCTGAGTAACCGGACCCCTTGCCTCATTAAGCAGTAAGTGTTCGCGTCAAAAAGTGAAATTTTTGGGTTGATTAATAAAATGGCTAGCTTAACTTCGTAGCCTTTTTGACTCGAGTTAGTAAGTCCTTAGGGGTGTCTTTACACCTAATGCCCTAAAGCCATTTGGTTTGGGAGATATTGGCCTAACACTCGATACATGAGTCAACTAGAAAGCTTAAGGGAGCTAAGTATTACAAAGCCTTAAAAAAAAAAAAAAAAAATGTATGCCTTGGTTGTTTCATTTGATTTGAAGTCCAATAAATTCTGAGATGTTGATTCATACATATTGGAATTATTTTGAAGCCTCATGATTATGTGTTAGTTCACTTTGCACTAATTGAAATTTGTGTATCTCAATCTGCCATTTGTAAGTGATTTGACATGTAAATTCCTGGGAATTTTGAAAATGAAGTTTATAATTTTAATCCTGCTAATGAATGAGAACCATTATTTTTGTGATGCTTTATCCTTTTGAATAACATAATGATGACAATGTTTGTGGGTATCATTCCTGGAAAACCCTCACGAGACTTCACTCGTCCTTTAGGGAATGCCTAGGGGTTTAAAAGGCTTGTTGCATATGCTAAATGCAATCGTACATCCCACGAAAGATGGACTTATCTTTTTATTTTTCAATTTATTTTCTGTTTTGTATTGCTAAGGGACTAGCAATATGTAAGTTTGGGGGTGTGATAAGCGCCGAATGTTGCACATTCAAGCCCCTTAATTTGCATATGTTAATTCCTTAGCATTGTTATTTGTTTGATTTTGTTTTGTTTTTGTGTTTTCAGGTTATAAATCAAGATGCAATTAATTCCATTGATTTTGGGCTTAAAAGCACACTTTGAGAAGACCTAGAAGATATGGTTAAACTTAACCAATCATGGTTAAGTTTAATCAAATAAAGGAAAGGATTAATTCGGAATTTCTCAAATTGGAGTCAAAATCGGATTGGATTCAATTTTGGATTCTGCATATGTCTCGGTATTTTGGCCATAACTTTCAGCTCAAATATCCGATTGAGGTGATTCAAGCGGCACTGGAAAGCTAACTCAAATTTCTACAAATCATTGTGAAATAGCATTTTCCTAATTCGGAGTGCCGCATTGCCAAAATTGCCCCGTAAGATAGGAACGCAATTCTGGGCGAATCCTATTCCGATTTGGACTTAGGTTTTCTTTATCCTAATTGGACTTGGACTTAAATCTCCGAAATTTCTAGGTTTCCTAGGGCTTCTAGGACTGGCTTGCTCCCTATAAATAGACCCTTAACCTTCAAGAGAAGGTGTGTTTAGTTTTAGATACAAAAATCTTCTTGGAGGCTTGACAAGTTGAAGAGGAGATAATCCATGGCAGGAGGCCATCCTAGCACCCCGATGAGCGGCTAATTCTGTAATAGGGTGTTGATGTAGCCCTATCCAAGCACAATGGTTTGATTGTATTTAATTTCTAGATTTTTAATTTATGCATGTTGATTGTATAATTATGAGGATTGCTACAATTGATTTATGTTCTTCATATTAAATGCAATTGTTCTTAAATTTCAATATCAATATTTGTGAAATTCTTCTCTTGTCTTAGAAAGTATTTTACTTTTATTGATCTCAAATCATTCTTGTTTTCTGTGATTATGAGGATGATGGTTATACAATGGGTTTAATTGACATATGATCAATAGGATTTGATAGTCCATGCCTAGGGAAGACGGATTGTACTACACCCTAGTTTAGTGTAATTTAGGTAGACAGTCCGTGCCAACCGAAGATGGGTTACACTTATTCATTGATTGTATGTATCCTATTAAAGAATTTGATAATTTATACCTAGGAAAGACGGGTCGTACCGCATCTTAGTGGTTAGGTGGACGATCCGTGCCAACCGAAGATAGATTATGCTTATTCTTTAATAAGGTAGTTTCTTGTTTATTTATAACATGCATAGAATGAATTTCTGGAATTAATTATGATTAACCATTGTTGTGCGGATAGAGGTGAAGTCAATCCCTTACACTCTCTCTCTTATTTTAAATCTCTTTTATTTTCATGCACTTTAGTTTTTAAAGAAAATCAAATCAAATATCTCTTTTAATTAAGTTGATTTTAATCTTTTAAATTTTGATAATAAAACCCCTGCAGTCCTTGAGGTTCGACACCCTCTCTATAGCCGTATCCTACAAAGATTCGTCCTATTGCGAGTGGTTATTTTTATAATTGATATTTTTGGTCACAAAAATACCACATCACGGCTAAACCCCTTCGTGGGGTGTTGATGTAACCCTATCCAAGCACAATGGTTTGATTGTATTTAATTTCTAGATTTTCAATTTATGCATGTTGATTGTATAATTATGAGGATTGCTACAATTGATTTCTGTTCTTAATTATTAAATGCAATTGTTCTTAAATTTCAA
This sequence comes from Corylus avellana, assembly GCF_901000735.1. NCBI lineage: Eukaryota > Viridiplantae > Streptophyta > Magnoliopsida > Fagales > Betulaceae > Corylus > Corylus avellana. The sequence continues at coordinate 12,107,205 of NC_081548.1, read as the reverse complement.
TATCAATATTTGTGAAATTCTTCTCTTGTCTTAGAAAGTATTTTACTTTTGTTGATCTCAAATCATTCTTGTTTTCTGTGATTATGAGAATGATGGTTATACAATGGGTTTAATTGACATATGATCAATAGGATTTGATAGGCCATGCCTAGGGAACACGGATTGTACTACACCCTAGTTTAGTGTAATTTAGGTAGACAATCCGTGCCAACCGAAGATGGGTTATACTAATTCATTGATTGTATGTATCCTATTGAAGAATTTGATAATTTATACCTAGGAAAGACTGGTTGTACCGCATCTTAGTGGTTAGGTGTACGATCCGTGCAAACCGAAGATAGATTATGCTTATTATTTAATAAGGTAGTTTCTTGTTTATTTATAACATGCATAGAATGAATTTCTAGGATTAATTATGATTAGCCATTGTTGTGCGGATAGAGGGGAAGTCAATACCCTACACTCTCTCTCTTATTTTAAATCTCTTTTATTTTCATGCACTTTAGTTTTAAAGAAAATTAAATCAAATATCATTTTAATTAAGTTAATTTTAATCTTTCGAATTTTGATAATAAAACCTCGAAGTCCTTGAGGTTCGACACCCTCAATACAGCTCTATCCTACAGGATTCATACTATTGCGAGTGGTTATTTTTATTATTGATATTTTTGGACACAAAAATACCACATCAGTGCTCAGTGCTTCGAGGCGATCATGTCGGTGGGAGGCACGACAAAATTCAATTCGTTCTGGCCGGCATCGGAGTCTTGTTAACAATCAGAAACAGTTATCGTTCGTTCTTAAAGATGGGGGGGCAAATGAACTCGAATCACTTCGTGCCACCCGCCAACATGATTGCCTCGAAGTTCTGCACAAGCCCGTAAATTTTCGGGCCAAACAATTTCGCTTCGCATTTGATCATTTTGTTCGGCCTAGGGTTTCGGTCCTAGTTGTGAAAAAATACAACCTCGTCCGATTTGCCTAAAATTTTATGAGCGTGCTCAGTGCTTTGAAGCAAAATTCGAGCCGTTCCGACCGGGATCTGGGTCTTGTTAACATTCAAAAACACTTATCGTTCGATAATGACGATGGGGGGGCAAACGAACTCGAACCACTTCGTGGCACCCGCTGACATGATTGCCTCGAAGTTCTGCACAAGCTCGTAAATTTTCGGGCCAAATAATTTCACTTCGCATCTGACCATTTTGTTAGGCTTAGGGTTTCGGTCCTAGTTGTGGAAAAATATAACTTCGTCCGATTTGTTCAAAATTTTACGAGCGTGCTCAGTGCTTCGAGGTGAAATTCAAGCCGTTTCGGCCGGGATCGGGGTCTTGTTAACATTTAGAAACAGTTATCGTTCGTTAGTGAAGATGGGGGGGGGGGGGCAAACGAACTCGAATCACTTCGTGCTACCCATTTACATGATTGCCTCGAAGTTCTGCACAAGCTCATAAATTTTTGGGCTAAACAATTTTGCCTCGCATCTGACCATTTTGTTCGGCCTAGGGTTTTGGTCCTAGTTGTGAAAAAAGACAACCTCGTCTGATTTGCCAGAACTTTTATGAGCGTGCTCAGTGCTTCGAGGCGATCATGTCAGCGGGAGGCACGACAAAATTCAATTCGTTCCTGCCAGCATCGGGGTCTTGATAACATTCAAAAACAGTTATCGTTCGTTCTTGAAGATGGGGGGGCAAACGAACTCGAATCACATCGTGCCACCCGCCGAAATGATTGCCTCAAAGTTTTGCACTAGCCCGTAAATTTTCAGGCCAAACAATTTCGGTTCGCATATGACCATTTTGTTCGGCCTAGGGTTTGGGTCCTAGTTGTGAAAAAATACAACCTCGTCCGATTTCCCTAAAATTTTATGAGAGTGCTCAGTGCTTCGAGGCGAAATTCGTGTCGTTCCAGACGGGATCGGGCTCTTGTTAACATTTAGAAACACTTATTGTTCGTTAGTGAAGATGGGGGGGGGGGGGGGGGGGCAAACGAACTCAAATAACTTCGTGCCACCCGCCTACATGATTGCCTCGAAGTTCTGCACAAGCTCATAAATTTTTGGGCTAAACAATTTCGCCTCGCATTTGACCATTTTGTTCGGCCTAGGGCTTTGGTCCTAGTTGTGAAAAAAGACAACCTCATCTGATTTGCCAGAAATTTTATGAGCGTCCTCAGTGCTTCGAGGCGATCATGTCAGCAGGAGGCACGACAAAATTCGATTCGTTCCGGCCAGCATTAGGGTCTTGTTAACATTCAGGAACAGTTATCGTTCGTTCTTGAAGATGGGGTGGCATAAGAACTCGAATCACATCGTGACAGCCGTCGACATGATTGCCTCAAAGTTCTGCACAAGCTCGTAAATTTTTGGGCCAAATAATTTCACTTCGCATCTGACCATTTTGTTAGGCCTCAGGTTTCGGTCCTGGTTGTGGAAAAATATAACCTCGTCCGATTTGTTCAAAATTTTACGAGCGTGCTTAGTGCTTCGAGGCGAAATTCGAGCCGTTTCGGCCGGGATCGGGGTCTTGTTAACATTCAGAAACAGTTATCGT
>NC_081548.1:12103096-12104553 GCF_901000735.1 Corylus avellana | reverse complement strand
CGCATCTGACCATTTTGTTCGGCCTAGGGTTTTGGTCCTAGTTGTGAAAAAAGACAACCTCGTCTGATTTGCCAGAAATTTTACGAGCGTGCTCAGTGCTTCGAGGCGATCATGTCGGCGAGAGGCACGACAAAATTTGATTTGTTCCGGCCAGCATCAGGGTCTTGTTAACATTCAGAAACAATTATCATTCGTTCTTGAAGATGGGGGGCAAACGAACTCGAATCACATCGTGCCACCCGCCAACATGATTGCCTCGAATTTCTGCACAAGCCCAAAAATTTTCGGGCCAAACAATTTCGCTTCGGATCTGACCATTTTGTTCGGCCTAGGGTTTCGGTCCTAGTTGTGAAAAAATACAACCTCGGCCAGTTTGTCCGAAATTTTACGAGCATGCTCAGTGCTTTGAGCCAAAATTTGAGCCGTTCCGGCCAAGATCGGGGTCTTGTTAACATTCAGAAACAATTATCGTTCGTTAGTGACGATGGGGGGGCAAACGAACTCGAATCACTTCATGGCACCCACTGACATGATTGCCTCGAAGTTCTGCACAAGCTCATAAATTTTTGGGCCAAACAATTTCACTTCACATCTAACTATTTTGTTAGGCCTAGGGTTCCGGTCCTAGTTTTTGAAAAATATAATCTCGTCCAATTTGTTTGGAATTTTACGAGCGTGCTCAGTGCTACGAGGCAAAATTCGAGCCGTTTCTGCTGGGATCCGGGTCTTGTTAACATTCAGAAATAGTTATCGTTCGCTAGTGAAGATGGGCTGGGGCAAACGAATCAATAACTTCGTGTCACTCGCCTACATGATTGCCACGAAGTTCTGCACAAGCTCCTAAATTTTTGGGCCAAATAATTTCGCCTCGCATCTGACCATTTTATTCGGCCTAGGGTTTTGGTCCTAGTTGTGAAAAAATACAACCTCGTATAATTATCCAGAAATTTTACGAGCATGCTCAGTGCTTCAAGGCGATCATGTCAGCGGGAGGCATGACAAAATTCCATTCGTTCTAGCCAGCATCGGGGTCTTGTTAACATTCCGAAACAATTATCGTTCGATAGTGACGATGGGGGGGCAAACAAACTCGGATCACTTCGTGGCACCCGCTAACATGATTGCCTCGAGGTTCTGCACAAGCTCATAAATTTTTGGGCCAAATAATTTCTCACTTCACATCTGACCATTATGTTAGGCCTGGGGTTTGGAGTCCTAGTTTTGGAAAAATATAGCCTCATCCAATTTGTTTAAAATTTTGAGCATACTTTCACTGATCTTGCTACAGAAGCCGAATTATTTTAGCGGGATCCGGGACTTTATTAACATTTATTGAAGCAGGTTATCATTAAGCTAGTATTGAAGATAGAGTGCAAGAGCAGGGGGGTGGGGAGGCCAAGCGAACTTCGAGAATAACCCGTTGCCACCCACGCCCTACATTGATTTACCCGCGGTTC
>NC_081548.1:12090769-12102996 GCF_901000735.1 Corylus avellana | reverse complement strand
CGTTCGTTAGTGACGATGGGGGGGCAAACGAACTCGAATCACTTCGTGGCACCCGCTAACATGATTGCCTCGAAGTTCTGCAGAAGCCCGTAAATTTTTGGTCCAAATAATTTCACTTCGCATATGACCATTGTGTTAGGCAGGGTTTCGGTCCTAGTGGTAAAAAAATACAACCTCGTCCGATTTGCCCAAAATTTTACGAGTGTGCTCAGTGCTTCGAGCCGAAATTCGAGTCGTTCCGGCTGGGATCGGGGTCTGGTTAACATTCAGAAACAGTTATTGCTCGTTTGTGAAGATGGGGGGGCAAAGATACTCGAATAACTTCGGGCCACCTGCCGACATGATTGCCTCGAAGTTCTGCACAAGCTCGTAAATTTTTGGGCCAATCAATTTCGCTTCGTATTTGACAATTTTGTTCGGCCTAAGGTTTCGGTCCTAGTTGTAAAAAAATATAACCTCCTTCGATTTTCTCAAAATTTGACGAGAATGCTCAGTGCTTCGAGGCGATCTTGTCGGCGGGTGGCACGATGAAATTCGGGTCTTTCCCGTCGGGATCGGGGCTCTTGTTAACTTTTAGAAAAAGTTATCGTTCGTTAATGAAGATGGGGGGGGGGGGCAAGCGAATTCGAATCACTTTTGGCACCCCCCAACATGATTGCCTCGAGTTTTGCACAAGCTCATAAATTTTTGGGCAAAACAATTTCGCTTCGCATCTGACCATTTTGTTTGGCCTAGGGTTTTGGCCCTAGTTGTGAAAAAATACAACCTTTTACGATTTGCCAAAAATTTTAGTCGCGTGCTCAGTGCTTTGAGGCTATCTTGTCGGTGGGAGGCACGTAAAAATTCGATTTGTTCCGGCCGGCATCAGGGTCTTGTTAACATTCAGAAACATTTATCGTTCCTTCTTGAAGATGGGGGGCATACGAACTCGAGTCACTTCGTGCCAGCCGCCGACATGATTGCCTCGAAGTTCTACACTAGCTCGTAAATTTTTGGGCTAAACAATTTCTCTTCGCAACTGACCATTTTAGTCGGCCTAGGGCTTCGGTCCCAGTTGTGAAAAAATACAACCTCATCCGATTTGCTTGAAATTTTACGAGCGTGCCCTGTGGTTCGAGGCAATCATGTTGGTGGGTGGCACGAAGAAATTCAAGTCGTTCCGGTCGGAATCGGGGCACTGGTTAACTTTCAGAAAATGTTATCGGTCGTTAGTGAAGATGGGGGTGCAAGCAAACTCGAATCACTCCGTGCCACCAGCCGACATGATTGCCTCGAAGTTCTGCACAAGCTCTTCAATTTGAGGGTAAAACAATTTCACTTCGCAATTGACCATTTTATTCGGCCTAGGGCTTTGGTCCTAGTTGTGAAAAAATACAACCTCGTCCGATTTGCCAGAAATTTTACGAGCGTGCTTAGTGACTCGAGGCGATCATGTCAGCGGGAGGCACGATGAAATTTGAGTCGTTCCGGCCGGGATTGGGATCTTGTTAACATTCAGAAACAGTTATCGTTTGTTACAGAAGATTGGGGGGGGGGGGCAAACGAACTCGAATAACTTCGTGCCACCCGCCTACATGATTGCCTCGAAGTTCTGCACAAGTTCGTAAATTTCTGGGCCAAACAATTTTGCCTCGCATCTGACCATTTTGTTCGGCCTAGGGTTTTGGTCCCAGTTGTGAAAAATATAACCTCATCTGATTTGCCAGAAATTTTACGAGCGTGCTCAGTGCTTCGAGGCTATCATGTCGGCGGGAGGCACGTAAAAAATCGATTCGTTCTGGCCGGCATCAGGTTGTTGTTAACATTCAGAAACAGTTATCGTTCGTTCTTGAAGATGAGGGCATACGAACTCGAATCACTTAGTGCCACCCGCCGACATGATTGGCTCGAAGTTCTGCAGAAGCCCGTACATTTTCGGGCCAAACAATTTCGCTTCGCATCTGACCATTTTGTTCGGCCTATGGTTTTGGTCCTAGTTGTGAAAAAATACAACCTCATCTGATTTACCAGAAGTTTTACGAGCGTGCTTAGTGTTTCTAGGCTATCATGTCGGCGGGAGGGACGTAAAAATTCGATTCGTTTCGGCCGGGAACGGGGTCTTGTTAACATTCAGAAACAGTTATCGTTCATTAGTGAAGATGGGGGTGGGGGGCAAACGAACTCGAATAACTTCGTGCCACCCGCCTACATGATTGCGTCGAAGTTCTGCACAAGCACATAAATTTTTTAGCCAAACAATTTCGCCTCGCTTCTGACCATTTTGTTCGGCCTAAGGTTTTGGTCCTAGTTGTGAAACAATACAACCTCGTCTGGTTTGCCTGAAATTTTACGAGCTTGCTCAGTGCTTCGAGGCGATCATGTCGGCAGGAGGCACGACAAAATTTGATTCGTTCTGGCTGGCATCAGGGTCTTGTTAACATTCAAAAATAGTTATCGTTCGTTCTTGAAGATGGGGGGCAAACGAACTCGAATCAATTCGTGCCACCCGCCGACATGATTGCCTCGAAGTTCTGCACAAGCGCTTAAAATTCGGGCCAAACAATTTCGCTTCACATCTGACCATTTTGTTCGGCCTCCGGTTTCGATCCTAGTTCTAAAAAAATACAACCTCATCCGATTTGCCCAAAATTTTATGAGCGTTCTCTGTGTTTCAAGGCAAAATTTGAGCCGTTCCAGATGGGATCATAGTCTTGTTAACATTCAGAAACAGTATTCGTTCGTTAGTGACGATGGGGGGGCAAACAAACTCAAATCACTTCGTGGCATCCGCTAACATGGTTGCCTCGAAGTTCTGCACAAGCTCGTAAATTTTCGGGCCAAATAATTTCACTTTGCATCTGAACATGTTGTTAGGCCTAAGGTTTTGGTCTTAGTTGTGAAAAAATACAATCTCGTGCGATTTGTTCAAAATTTTATCGAGCGTGCTCAGTGCTTCGAGGTGAAATTCAAGCCGTTCCGGCGGAGATCGGGGTCTTGTTAACATTCGGAAACAGTTATTGTTCGTTAGTGAAGATGTGGGGGAAACGAACTCAAATCACTTCGTGCCACCCGCCGACTTTATTGCTTCGAAGTTCTACACAAGCTCGTAAATTTTCAGGCTAAACAATTTTGCTTCGCAACTGACCATTTTATTCAGCCTAGGGCTTCGGTCTCAGTTGTAAAAAAATACAACCTCGTCCGATTTGCCTGAAATTTTTTGAGCATGCCCTGTGCTTCGAGGCTATCATGTCGGTGGGTGGCATGAAGAAATTCGAGTCATTCCTGCCGGGATCGGGGCTCTTGTTAACTTTTAGAAAACGTTATCGTTCATTAGTGAAGATGGGGGTGCAAGCGAACTCGAATCACTCCGTGGCACCCGCCAACATCATTGCCTCGAAGTTCTGCACAAACTCTTCAATTTTTGGGTAAAACAATTTCACTTCGAAACTGACCATTTTATTCGGCCTAGGGCTTCGGTCGTAGTTGTGAAAAAATACAACCTCGTCTGATTTGCCAGAAATTTTACGAGCGTGCTCAGTGACTCGAGGCGATCATGTCGGCGGGAGGCATGATGAAATTTGAGTCATTCCGGCCGGGATCGGGTTCTTGTTAACATTCAGAAACAGTTATCGTTCGTTAGTGAAGATGGGGGAGGGGGAAAACGAACTCGAATAACTTCGTGCCACCCGCCGACATGATTGCCTCGAAGTTCTGTACAAGCCCGTAAATTTTTGGGACAAACAATTTTGCTTCACATCTGACCATTTTGTTCGGCCTATGGTTTTGGTCCTAGTTGTGAAAAAATACAACCTTGTCAGATTTGCCGGAAATTTTACGAGCGTGCTCAGTGCTTCGAGGCTATAATGTCGGCGGGAGGCACGTAAAAATTCGATTCGTTCCGGCTGGCATCGGGGTCTTGTTAACATTCAGAAACAGTTATCGTTCGTTCTTGAAGATGGGGGGGCATACGAACTCGAATCACTTCGTGCCACCCTCCGACTTGATTGCCTTGAAGTTCTGCACAAGCCCGTAAATTTTCGGGACAAACAATTTTGCTTCGCATCTGACAATTTTGTTCGGCCTAGGCTTTTGGTCCTAGTTGTGAAAAAATACAACCTCGTCCGATTTGCCAGAAATTTTACGAGCGTGCTCAGTGACTCGAGGCGATCATGTCAGCGGGAGGCACGATGAAATTCGAGTCGTTCCGGCCGGGATTGGGATCTTGTTAACATTCAGAAACAGTTATCGTTTGTTACAGAAGATTGGGGGGGGGGGGCAACACTCACAATTTCGTAAGCAATTCACTTACGATTGTTCGTCTCGCACAAGCTCATAAATTTTTGGGCCAAACAATTTCGCCTCATATCTGACCATTTTGTTCGGCCTAGGGTTTTGGTTCTAGTTGTGAAAAAATACAACCTCGTCTAATTTGCCTGAAATTTTACGAGCGTGCTTAGTGCTTCGAGGCGATCTTGTCGGCGGGAGGCACGACAAAATTTGATTCGTTCCAGCCGGCATCAGGGTCTTGTTAACATTCAGAAACAATTATCATTCGTTCTTGAAGATTGGGGGGAAAATGAACTCGAATCACTTTGTGCCATCCGTCAACATGATTGCCTCGAAGTTCTGCACAAGCCCGTAAATTTTTGGGCCTAACAATTTCGCTTCGCATCTGGCCATTTTCTTCGGCCTAGGGTTTCGGTCCTAGTTGTAAGAAAATACAACCTGATTTGATTTGCCCAAAATTTTACAAGCGTGCTTAGTGCTTCGAGGCGAAATTCGAGCCGTTCCGGCCGGGATCGGGATCTTGTTAACATTCAGAAACTGTTATTGTTCATTAGTGAAGATGTGGGGGAATCGAACTCAAATCACTTCGTGCTACCCGCTGACATGATTGCTTCAAAGTTCTACACAAGCTCATAAAATTTCATGAAAATCGGACGAGGTTGTATTTTTTCACAACTTCGACCGAAACCCTAGGCCGAAAAAAAATGGTCAGATGCGAAGCGAAATTGTTTGGCCCAAAAATTTACGAGTTTGTGGAGAAGTTTGAGGCAATCTTGTCGGCGGGTGGCCCGAAGTCATTCGAGTTTGTTTGCCCCCCATCTTCACTACCGAATGATAACTTTTTCTGAAAGTTCGAAAGAGCCCCGACCATGGCCAGAACAACTCAAATTTCTGAAACCACCCACCGAGATGATCGTCTCGAGGCACTGAGCACGCTCGTTAAATTTCAGGCAAATCGGACGAGGTTGTATTTTTTCACAACAAGGACCGAACCCCTAGGCCAAACAAAATGGTCAAGAGCGAAGCGAAATTGTTTGGCCTAAAAATTTACGAGCTTGTGCAGAACTTTGAGGCAATCATGTCGGCGGGTGGCACGAAGTGATTCGAGTTTGTTTGCCCCCCAACTTCACTAACGAACGATAAGATTTTTTGAAAGTTCACAAGAGCCCGTATCCTGGCCGGAACGACTCAAATTTCTGTAAAGCACCCACCGAGTTGATCGCCCCATCTTCACTAACGAACGATAACTTCTTCTGAAAGTTCACAAGAACCTCGAGCATGGCAGGAACGATTCGAATTTCTTCATGGCACCCGCCAACAATTTGCCTTGAAGCACTGAGCACGCTCGTAAAATTTCGGGCAAATCGGACGAGGTTGTATTTTTTCACAACTAGAACCGAAACCCTAGGCCGAACAAAATGGCCAGATCCGAAGCGAAATTGTTTGTCCCGAAAATTTACGACCTTGTGCAGAACTTCGTGGCAATCATGTCGGCAGGTGGCGCGAAGTGATTCGAGTTCGTTTGCCCCCCCAACTTCACTAACGAACGATAAGTTTTTATGAAAGTTTACAAGAGCCCGGATCCCAGTTGGAACGACTCGAATTTCTGAAAACCACCCACCGACATGATCGCCTTGAGGCACTGAGCACGCTCGTAAAATTTCGGGCAAATCGGACGAGGTTGTATTTTTTCACAACTAGGACGGAAACCCTAGGCCGAACAAAATGGCCAGATCCGAATCGAAATTGTTTGTCCCAAAAATTTACGAGCTTGTGCAGAACTTCGAGGCAATCATGCCGGCGGCTGGCATGAAGTGATTCGAGTCCGTTTGCCCCCCCCCCCCCAACTTCACTAATGAACGATAAGTTTTTCTGATAGTTAACAAGAGCCCAAATCCCGTCCGGAATGACTCAAATTTCAGAATACCATCCACCGACATGATCGCCTCGAGGCACTGAGCACGCGCGTAAAATTTCGGGCAAATCGGGCGAGCTTGTAGTTTTTTCACAACTAGGACGGAAACCCTAGGCCGAACTAAATGGTCAGATGCAAAGCGAAATTGTTTGGCCCGAAAGTTTACAAGCTTGTGTGGAACTTCAAGGCAATCATGTCGGCGGGAGGCAAGAAGTGATTCGATTTTGTTTACCACCCAAACTTCACTAACGAACGATAAGTTTTTCTGAAAGTCCACAAGAGCCCGGATCCCGGCCGGAACAACTCGAATTTCTGAAAACCACCCAACGACATGATCCCCTCAAGGCACTGAGCACGCTCGTAAAATTTCGGGCAAATCGGACGAGGTTGTATTTTTTCACAACTAGAACCGAAACCCTAGGCCGAACAAAATGGCCATATCCGAAGCGAAATTGTTTGTCCCGAAAATTTACGACCTTGTGCAGAACTTCGTGGCAATCATGTCGGCAGGCGGCGCGAAGTGATTCGAGTTCGTTTGCCCCCCCAACTTCACTAACGAACGATAAGTTTTTATGAAAGTTTACAAGAGCCCGGATCCCAGTTGGAACGACTCGAATTTCTGAAAACCACCCACCGACATGATCGCCTTGAGGCACTGAGCACGCTCGTAAAATTTCGGGCAAATCGGACGAGGTTGTATTTTTTCACAACTAGGACGGAAACCCTAGGCCGAACAAAATGGCCAGATCCGAAGCGAAATTGTTTGTCCCAAAAATTTACGAGCTTGTGCAGAACTTCGAGGCAATCATGCCGGCGGCTGGCATGAAGTGATTCGAGTCCGTTTGCCCCCCCCCCCAACTTCACTAATGAACGATAAGTTTTTATGATAGTTAACAAGAGCCCAATCCCGTCCGGAATGACTCAAATTTCAGAAAACCATCCACCGACATGATCGCCTCGAGGCACTGAGCACGCGCGTAAAATTTCGGGCAAATCGGGCGAGCTTGTAGTTTTTTCACAACTAGGACTGAAACCCTAGGCCGAACTAAATGGTCAGATGCAAAGCGAAATTGTTTGGCCCGAAAGTTTACGAGCTTGTGTGGAACTTCAAGGCAATCATGTCGGCGGGAGGCAAGAAGTGATTCGACTTTGTTTACCACCCAAACTTCACTAACGAACGATAAGTTTTTCTGAAAGTCCACAAGAGCCCGGATCCCGCCGGAACAACTCGAATTTCTGAAAACCACCCAACGACATGATCCCCTCAAGGCACTGAGCACGCGCGTAAAATTTCGGGCAAATCGGGCGAGCTTGTAGTTTTTTCACAACTAGGACTGAAACCCTAGGCCGAACTAAATGGTCAGATGCAAAGCGAAATTGTTTGGCCCGAAAGTTTACAAGCTTGTGTGGAACTTCAAGGCAATCATGTCGGCGGGAGGCAAGAAGTGATTCGACTTTGTTTACCACCCAAACTTCACTAACGAACGATAAGTTTTTCTGAAAGTCCACAAGAGCCCGGATCCCGGCCGGAACAACTCGAATTTCTGAAAACCACCCAACGACATGATCCCCTCAAGGCACTGAGCACGCTCGTAAAATTTCGGGCAAATCGGACGAGGTTGTATTTTTTCACAACTAGGACCGAAACCCTAGGCCGAACAAAATGGCCATATCCGAAGCGAAATTGTTTGTCCCGAAAATTTACGACCTTGTGCAGAACTTCGTGGCAATCATGTCGGCAGGTGGCGCGAAGTGATTCGAGTTCGTTTGCCCCCCCAACTTCACTAACGAACGATAAGTTTTTATGAAAGTTTACAAGAGCCCGGATCCCAGTTGGAACGACTCGAATTTCTGAAAACCACCCACCGACATGATCGCCTTGAGGCACTGAGCACGCTCGTAAAATTTCGGGCAAATCGGACGAGGTTGTATTTTTTCACAACTAGGACGGAAACCCTAGGCCGAACAAAATGGCCAGATCCGAAGCGAAATTGTTTGTCCCAAAAATTTACGAGCTTGTGCAGAACTTCGAGGCAATCATGCCGGCGGCTGGCATGAAGTGATTCGAGTCCGTTTGCCCCCCCCCCCAACTTCACTAATGAACGATAAGTTTTTCTGATAGTTAACAAGAGCCCAAATCCCGTCCGGAATGACTCAAATTTCAGAAAACCATCCACCGACATGATCGCCTCGAGGCACTGAGCACGCGCGTAAAATTTCGGGTAAATCGGGCGAGCTTGTAGTTTTTTCACAACTAGGACTGAAACCCTAGGCCGAACTAAATGGTCAGATGCAAAGCGAAATTCTTTGGCCCGAAAGTTTACAAGCTTGTGTGGAACTTCAAGGCAATCATGTCGGCGGGAGGCAAGAAGTGATTCGACTTTGTTTACCACCCAAACTTCACTAACGAACGATAAGTTTTTATGAAAGTTTACAAGAGCCCGGATCCCAGTTGGAACGACTCGAATTTCTGAAAACCACCCACCGACATGATCGCCTTGAGGCACTGAGCACGCTCGTAAAATTTCGGGCAAATCGGACGAGGTTGTATTTTTCACAACTAGGACGGAAACCCTAGGCCGAACAAAATGGCCAGATCCGAAGCGAAATTGTTTGTCCCAAAAGTTTACGAGCTTGTGCAGAACTTCGAGGCAATAATGTCGGCGGGTGGCACGAAGTGATTCGAGTTCGTTTCCCCTCCCCCCCCAACTTCACTAATGAACGATAAGTTTTTCTGATAGTTCACAAGAGCCCGAATCCCGTCTAGAACGACTCAAATTTCAGAAAACCTTCCACCGACATGATCGCCTCGAGGCACTGAGCACGCTCGTAAAATTTCGGGCAAATCGGGCGAGCTTGTATTTTTTCACAACTAGGACTGAAGCCCTAGGCCGAACTAAATGGTCAGATGCGAAGGAAAATTGTTTGGCCCGAAAGTTTACAAGCTTGTGTAGAACTTCAAGGCAATCATGTCAGCGGGTGGCAAGAAGTGATTCGACTTCGTTTACCACCCAAACTTCACTAACGAACGATAAGTTTTTCTAAAAGTCCACAGGAGCCCAAATCCCGGCCGGAACGACTCGAATTTTTGAAATCTGGCCACCGACATGATTGCCTCGAGGCACTGAGCACACTCGTCAAATTTCGGGCAAATCGGGCGAGCTTGTATTTTTTCACAACTTGGACCAAAATCCTAGGCCGAACAAAATGGTCAGATGCGAAGCGAAATTGTTTGGCCCGAAAGTTTACGAGCTTGTGCAGAACTTCAAGGCAATCATGTCGGCGGGTGGCACCAAGTGATTTGAGTTTGTTTGCCCCCCTATCTTCACTAACGAACGATAACTTTTCTTGAAAGTTCACAAGAGCCCCGATCATAGCCAGAACGAATCGAATTTCTTCGTGCCACCCGCTGACATGATCGCCTCGAAGCATTGAGGACGCTTGGAAAATTTTGTGAAAATCGGACAAGGTTTTTTTTTTCACAACTAGGACCGAAACCCTAGCTCGAACAAAATCGTCAGATGCGAAGCAAAATTGTTTGTCCCGTAAATTTACGAGCTCGTACAGAACGTCGAGGCAGTCATGTAGGTGGGTGGCACGAAGCGATTCGAGTTCGTTTGCCCCCCCAACTTCACTAACGAACGATAAGTTTTGCTGAAAGTTCACAAGAGCCCGGATCCCGGCCGAAGCAACTCAAATTTCTGAAAACCACCCCCCGACATGATCGCCTCGAGGCACTGAGCACGCTCCTAGAGAATCAGGCAAATCAAACGAGATTGTATTTTTTCACAACTAGGATCGAAGCCCTAGGCTGAACAAAATGGCCAATTGCGAAGCGAAATTGTTTGTCCCGTAAATTTATGAGCTTGTGCAGAACATCGAGGTAATCATGTCGGCGGGTGGCAAGAAGTGATTCAAGATCGTTTGCCCCCCCAACTTCACTAACGAACGATAAGTTTTTCTGACAGTTCACAAGAGTCCGAATCACAGCCGGAACGACTCGAATTTCTGAAAACCACAGACCGACATGATCGCCTCGAGGCACTAAGCACGCTCATAAAATTTGAAGTAAATCGGACGAGGTGCTATTTTTTGCCAACTAGGACCGTAACCCTAGGCCAAACAAAATGGTCAGATGCGAAGCGAAATTGTTTGTCCCGTAAATTTACGAGCTTGCGCAGAACATCAAGGCAATCATGTCAGCGGGTGGCAAGAAGTGATTCGACTTCGTTTGCCACCCAAACTTCACTAACGAACGATAAGTTTTTCTGAAAGTTCACCAGAGCCCGAATCCCGGCCGGAACGACTCGAATTTCTGAAAACCATCCACCGACATGATCGCCTCGAGGCACTGAGCAGGCTCAGAAATTTCGGGTAAATCGGGCGAGGTTGTTTTTTTTCACAACTAGGAGTGAAACCTTAGGCCGAACAAAATGGTCGGATGCGAAGCAAAATTGTTTGGCCCGAAAGTTTACGAGCTTGTTCAGAACTTCAAGGCAATCATGTCGGCAGGTAGCACCAAGTGATTCGACTTTGTTTGCCCCCCTATCTTCACTAACGAACGATAACTTTTCCTGAAAGTTCACAAGAGCCCCGATCATAGCCAGAACGACTCGAATTTCTTCTTGCCACCCGCCGACATGATCGCCTCGAAGTATTGAGGGCGCTTGGAAAATTTCGTGAAAATCGGACGAGGTTGTATATTTTCACATTTAGGACCGAAACCTTAGCCCGAACAAAATGGTCAGATGCGAAGCGAAATTGTTTGTCCCGTAAATTTACGAGCTTGTGTAGAACATTGAGGCAATCATGTAGGCGGGTGGCATGAAGCGATTCGAGTTCATTTGCCCCCCCAACTTCACTAACGAACGATAAGTTTTGCTGAAAGTTCACAAGAGCCCGGATCCCGGCCGGAACGACTCGAATTTCAGAAAACCATCCACCGACATGATCGCCTCGAGGCACTGAGCACGCTCATAAAATTTCGGGCAAATCGGGTGAGCTTGTATTTTTTCACAACTAGGACTGAAACCCTAGGACGAACAAAATGGTCAGATGCGAAGCGAAATTGTTTGGCCCGAAAGTTTACGAGCTGGTGCAGAACTTCAAGGCAATCATGTCGGCGGGTGGCACGAAGTGATTCGAGTTTGTTTGCCCCCCTATCTTCACTAACGAACGATAACTTTTCCTGAAAGTTTACAAAAGCCCTGATCATAGCCAGAACGACTCGAATTTCTTCGTACCACCCACCGACATGATCGCCTCGAAGCATTGAGGACGCTTGGAAAATTTCGTGAGAATCGGACGAGGTTGTATGTTTTCACAACTAGGACCGAAACCCTACCCCGAACAAAATGGTTAGATGCGAAGCGAAATTGTTTGTCCCGTAAATTTATGAGCTTGTGCAGAACATCGAGGCAATCATGTAGGCGGGTGGCATGAAGCGATTCGAGTTCATTTGCCCCCCCAACTTCACTAACGAACGATAAGTTTTTCTGAAAGTTCACAAGAGCCCGAATCCCAGCCGGAATGACTCGAAGTTCTGAAAACCACACACCGACATGATCGCCTTGAGGCACTGAGCACGCTCATAAAATTTTAGGTAAATCGGACCAGGTTCTATTTTTTCACAAGTAGGACCGTAACCCTAGGCCAAACAAAATGGTCAGATGCGAAGCGAAATTGTTTGTCCCATAAACTTACGAGCTTGTGCAGAACATCGAGGCAATCATGTCGGCGGGTGGCAAGAAGCTATTCGAGTTCGTTTGCCACCGAAACTTCACTAACGAATGATAAGTTTTTCTGAAAGTTCACAGGAGCCCGAATCCCGGCCGGAACGACTCGAATTTCTGAAAACCACCCACCAACATGATCGCCTCGAGGCACTGAGCACGCTCGTAAAATTTTGGGCAAATCGGAGGAGGTTGTATTTTTTCACAACTACGACCGAAACCCTAGGCCGAACAACATGGCCAGATCCGAAGCGAAATTGTTTGTCCCGAAAATTTACGAGCTTTTGCAGAACTTCAAGGCAATCACGTCGGCG
>NC_081548.1:12090508-12090743 GCF_901000735.1 Corylus avellana | reverse complement strand
AACTTCACTAATGAACGATAAGTTTTTATGAAAGTTCACAAGAGCCCGGATCCCGGCCGGAACGACTCGAATTTATTAAAACCACCCACCGACATGATCGCCTCGAGGCACTGAGCACGCTCGAAAAATTATGGGCAAATTGGATGAGGTTGTTTTTTTTCACAACTAAGAGCAAAACCCTAGGCCGAACAAAATGGTCAGATGCGAAGTGAAATTTTTTGGCCCGTAAATTTAC
>NC_081548.1:12086457-12090488 GCF_901000735.1 Corylus avellana | reverse complement strand
TGTGCAGAACTTCGAGGCAATCATGTCGGCGGGTGGCACGAATTGATTCGAGTTCGTTTCGTTTGCCCCTCCAACTTCACTAATGAACGATAAGTTTTTCTGATAGTTCACAAGAGCTCGAATCCCGGCTAGAACGACTCGAATTTCTGAAAACCATCCACCGACATGATCGCATCAAGGCACTGAGCACGCTCATAAAATTTCGGGCAAATCGGGCAAGGTTGTTTTTTTTCACAACTAGGACCGAAACCCTAGGCCAAACAAAACGGTCAGATGCGAAGCAAAATTGTTTGGCCCGAAAATTTATGAGCTTGTGCAGAAGTTCGAGGCAATCATGTCGGCGGGTGGCACAAAGTGATTCGAGTTCGTTTGCCCCCCCAACTTCACTAACGAACGATAAGTTTTTATGAAAGTTCACAAGAGCCCGGATTCCGGCCGGAACGACTCGAATTTGTTAAAACCACCCACTGACATGATCGCCTCCAGGCACTGAGCACGCTCGTAAAATTATGGGCAAATTGGATGAGGTTGTTTTTTTTCACAACTAGGAGCAAAACCCTAGGCCGAACAAAATGGTCAGATGCGAAGTGAAATTGTTTGGCCCGTAAATTTACGAGCTTGTGCAAAACTTCGAGGCAATCATGTCGGAAGGTGACACGAAGTGATTCGAGTTTGTTTGCCCCCCCAACTTCACTAACGAATGATAAGTTTTTATGAAAGTTCACAAGAGCCCGGATCCTGGCCGGAACGACTTGAACTTCTTAAAACCACCCACCGACATGATCGCCTCAAGGCACTGAGCACGCTCATAAAATTTTGGGCAAATCGGATGAGGATGTTTTTTTTCACAACTAGGAGGAAAACCCTAGGCCGAACAAAATGGTCAGATGCGAAGTGAAATTATTTGGCCCGTAAATTTACGAGCTTGTGCAGAACTTCGAGGCAATCATGTTGGCGGGTGGCACGATGTGATTCCAGTTCGTTTGCCCCTCAACTTCCCTAGTGAACGATAAGTTTTGCCGAAAATTCAGAAGAGCCGAATCCTGGCCGGAACGACTTGAATTTCAGAAAACCACCCCTCGACATGATCGCCTCAAGGAACTGAGCACGCTCGTAAAATATCAGGCAAATTGGATGAGGTTGTTTTTTTTCACAACTAGGACCAAAACCCTAGGCCGAACAAAATGGTCAGATGCAAAGTGAAATTCTTTGGCCCGTAAATTTACGAGCTTGTGTAGAACTTCGAGGCAATCATGTCGGCGGGTGACACGAAGTGATTCGAGTTTGTTTGCCCCCCCAACTTCACTAACGAACGATAAGTTTTTATGAAAGTTCACAAGAGCCCAGATCTTGGCCGGAACGACTCGAACTTCTTAAAACCACCCACCGACATGATCGCCTTAAGGCACTGAGCACGCTCGTAAAATTTTGGGCAAATCGGATGAGGTTGTTTTTTTTCACAACTAGGAGGAAAACCCTAGGCCGAACAAAATGGTCAGATGCGAAGTGAAATTGTTTGGCCTATAAATTTACGAGCTTGTGCAGAACTTCGAGGCACTCATGTTGGTTGGTGGCACGAAATGATTAGAGTTCGTTTGCCCCCCCAACTTCCCTAGTGAACGATAAGTTTTTCTGAAAGTTCACAAGAGCCCGGATCCCGGTCGGAATGAGTCAAATTTCTGAAAACCACCCTCCGACATGATCGCCTTGAGCCAGTGAGCACGCTCGTAAAATATCGGGCAAATCGGACGAGGTTGTATTTTTTCACAAGTAGGACCAAAACCCTAGGCCGAACAAAATGGTCAGATGAGAAGCGAAATTGTTTGTCCCAAAAATTTACGAGCGTGTGCAAAACTTCGAGGCAATCATGTCGGTGGGTGGCACGAAGTCATTCAAGTTCGTTTGCCCCCCCATCTTCACTAACGAACGATAAGTTTTTCTGAAAGTTCACAAGAGCCCGGATCCCGGCCGGAACGACTCGGATTTCTGAAAACCATCCACCGACATGATCGCCTCGAGGCAGTGTGTACGCTCGTAAAATTTTGGGCAAATCGGGCGAGCTTGTATTTTTTCACAACTAGGACTGAAACCCTTGGCCGAACAAAATGGTCGAAGTGAAATTGTTTGGCTCGAAAGTTTACGAGCTTGTGCAGAACTTCAAGGCAATCATGTCGGCGGGTGGCACGAAGTGATTCGACTTTGTTTGCCCCCCTATCTTCACTAACGAACGATAATTTTTCCTGAAAGATCACAAGAGCCCCGATCATAGCCAGAACGACTCGAATTTCTTCGTGCCACCCACCGACATGATGGCCTCGAGGCACTGAGCACGCTCGTAAAATTTCGTGCAAATCGGACGAGGTTGTATTTTTTCACAACTAGGTCCGAAACCCTAGGACGATAAAAATGGTCAGATGCGAAGCGAAATAGTTTGTCCCGTAAATTTATGAGCTTGCGCAGAACATCGAGGCAATCATGTCGGTGGGTGGCAAGAAGTGATTCGAGTTCGTTTGCCACCCAAACTTCACTAACGAACCATAAGTTTTTCTGAAAGTTCGCAAAAGCCCGGATCCCGGCCGGAACAACTCGAATTTCTAAAAACCACCCCCCGACATGATCACCTTGAGACACTGAGCACGCTCGTAAAAAATCAAGCAAATCAGACGAGGTTGTATTTTTTCACAACTAGGACCGATGCCCTAGGCCGAACCAAATGGTCAATTGCGAAGCGAAATTGCTTGTCCCATAAATTTACGAGCTTGTGCAGAACATCGAGGCAATCATGTAGGAGGGTGGCACGAAGCGATTCGAGTTTGTTTGCCCCCCAACTTCACTAACGAACGATAAGTTTTGCTGAAAGTTCACAAGAGCTCGGATCCTGGCCGGAGCAACTCGAATTTCTGAAAACCACCCCCCGACATGATCGCCTCGAGGCACTAAGCATGCTCGAAAAAAATCCGGCAAATCAGACGAACAAAATGGTCAATTGCGAAACGAAATTGTTTGTCCCGTAAATTTATGAGCTTGTGCAGAACATCGAGGAAATCATTTCGGCGGGTGGCAAGAAGTGATTCGAGTTCGTTTGCACCCCCAACTTCACTGACGAACGATAAGTTTTTCTGAAAGTTCCCAGAAGCCCGAATCCCAGCCGGAACGACTCAAATTTCTAAACACCACACACCAACATGATCACCTCGAGGCACTGAGCACGCTCATAAAATATTAAGTAAATCGAACGAGGTTCTATTTTTTCACAGCTAGGACTATAACCCTAGGCCAAACAAAATGGTCAGATGCGAAGCGAAATTGTTTGTCCCGTAAATTTACGAGCTTGTGCAGAACATCGAGGCAATCATGTCGGCGGGTGGCAAGAAGTGATTCGAGTTCGTTTGCCACCCAAACTTCACTAACGAACGATAAGTTTTTTTGAAAGTTCACAAGAGCCCGGATCCCGGCAGGAATGACTCGAATTTCTGAAAACCATCCACCGACATGATCGCCTCGAGGCACAGTGCACGCTTGTAAAATTTTTGGCAAATCGGGGCAGCTTGTATTTTTTCACAACTAGGACTGAAACCCTAGGCCGAACAAAATGGTCAGATGCGAAGCGAAATTGTTTGGCCCGAAAGTTTACGAGCTTGTGCAGAACTTAGAGGCAATCATGTCGGCGAGTGGCACGAAGTGATTCGACTTTGTTTGCCCCCCTATCTTCACTAACGAACGATAACTTTTCCTGAAAGTTCACAAGAGCCCCGATCATAGCCAGAATGACTCGAATGTCTTCGTGCCACCCGCCGACATGATCGCCTCGAAGCATTGAGGACGCTTGGAAAATTTCGTGAAAATCGGACAAGGTTGTATATTTTCACAACTAGGACCGAAACCCTAGGCCGAACAAAATGGTCAGATGCGAATCGAAATTGTTTGTCCCGTAAATTTACGAGCTTGTGCAGAACATCGAGGCAATCATGTAGGCTGGTGGCACGAAGTGATCCGAGTTCGTTTGCCCCCCCAACTTCACTAACGAACGA
>NC_081548.1:12081547-12086357 GCF_901000735.1 Corylus avellana | reverse complement strand
TACGAGCTTGGGCAGAATATCGAGGCAATCATGTCGGTGGGTGGCAAGAAGTGATTCGAGTTCGTTTGCCCCCCCAACTTCACTAACGAATGATAAGTTTTGCTTGGAATTCACAAGAGCCTGGATCTCGGCTGAAAAAACTCGAATTTCTGAAAACCACCCCCCGACATGATCGCCTCAAGGCACTGAGCACGCTCATAAATTTTAAATAAATCGGACGAGGTTCTATTTTTTCACAACTAGGACTGTAACCCTAGGCCAAACAAAATGGTCAGATGCGAAGCGAAATTGTTTGTCCCGTAACTTTACGAGCTTGCGCAGAACATCGAGGCAATCATGTCGGCGGGTAGCAAGAAGTGATTCGAGTTCGTTTGCCACCCAAACTTCACTAACGAATGATAAGTTTTTTTGAAAGTTCACAAGAGCCCGGATCCCGGCCGGAACGACTCAAATTTTTGAAAACCATCCACCGACATGATCGCCTCGAGGCACTGAGCACGCTCATAAGATTCTGTGCAAATTGGACGAGGTTGTATTTTTTCACAACTAGGACCGAAACCCTAGGCCGAACAAAATGGTCAGCTGCGAAGCAAAATTGTTTGGCCCGAAAATTTACGAGCTTGTGCAGAACTTCGAGGCAATCATGTCGGCGGGTGGCATTAAGTGATTCGAGTTCGTTTGCCCACCCAACTTCACTAACGAACGATAAGTTTTTTTAAAAGTTGGCAAGAGCCCGGATCCCGGCCAGAACGACTCGAAGTTCTGAAAACCACACACCGACATGATCGCCTCGAGGCACTGAGCATACTCATAAAATTTTGTGCAAATCAGACGAGCTTGTATTCTTTTCACAACTAGGACCGAAACCCTAGGCCAAACAAAATGGTCCGATGCGAAGCGAAATTGTTTGTCCCGTAAATTTATGAGCTTGTGCAAAACATCGAGGGAATCATGTCGGCGGGTGGCAAGATGTGATTCGTGTTCGTTTGCCCCCGTAACTTCACTAACGAACAATAAGTTTTTCTGAAAGTTCACAAAAGCCCGGATCCCGGCCGGAACGACTCGAATTTCTGAAAACCACCCACCGACATGATGGCCTCGAGGCACTGAGCACGCTCGTAAAATTTCGTGCAAATCGGACG
This sequence comes from Corylus avellana, assembly GCF_901000735.1. Taxonomy (NCBI): domain Eukaryota; kingdom Viridiplantae; phylum Streptophyta; class Magnoliopsida; order Fagales; family Betulaceae; genus Corylus; species Corylus avellana. The sequence continues at coordinate 12,085,215 of NC_081548.1, read as the reverse complement.
AGGTTGTATTTTTTTACAACTAGGACCAAAACCCTAGGCCGAACAAAATTGTCAGATGCGAAGCGAAATTGTTTGTCTCGTAAATTTACGAGCTTGGGCAGAACATCGAGGCAATCATGTCGGTGGGTGCCAAGCAGTGATTCGAGTTCGTTTGCCCCCCCCAATTTCACTAACGAATGATAAGTTTTGCTTAAAGTTCACAAGAGCCCGGATCTCGGCCGAAAAAACTCGAATTTCTGAAAACCGCCCCCCGACATGATCGCCTCAAGGCACTGAGCACGCTCATAAATTTTAAATAAATCGGACGAGGTTGTATTTTTTCACAACTATGACTGAAACCCTAGGCCGAACAAAATGGTCAGATGCGAAGCGAAATTGTTTGGCCTGAAAATTTACGAGCTTGTGCAAAACTTCGAGGCAATCATGTCAGTGGGTGGCACGAAGTGATTCGAGTTCGTTTGCCCACCCAACTTCACTAACGAACGATAAGTTTTTCTGAAAGTTCACAAGAGTTCGGATCCCGGCCGGAACGACTCGAATTTCAGAAAACCAGACACCGACATGATCGCCTCGAGGCTCTGAGCACGCTCATAAACTTTTGGGCAAATCGGAGGAGGTTGTATATTTTCACAACTAGGACGGAAACCCTAGGCCAAACAAAATGGTCAGATGCGAAGCGAAATTGTCTGTCCCGTAAATTTACGAGCTTGTGCAGAACATCGAGGCAATCATGTCGGCGGGTGGCGAGAAGTGATTCAAGTACGTTTGCCCCCCACACTTCACTAACGAACGATAAGTTTTTCTGAAAGTTCGCAAGAGTTCGGATCCCGGCCGGAACGACTCGAATTTCAGAAAACCAAACACCGACATGATCGCCTCGAGGCTCTGAGCACGCTCATAAACTTTTGGGCAAATCGAAGGAGGTTGTATATTTTCACAACTAGGACGGAAACCCTAGGCCAAACAAAATGGTCAGATGCGAAGCGAAATTGTCTGTCCCGTAAATTTACGAGCTTGTGCAGAACATCGAGGCAATCATGTCGGTGGGTGGCAAGAAGTGATTCGAGTTCGTTTGGCCCCCCAACTTCACTAACGAACGATAAGTTTTTTTGAAAGTTCACAAGAGCCCAGATCCTGGCCGGAACGACTCGAATTTTTGAAAATCACACACCGACATGATCGCCTCGAGGCACTGAGCACGCTCATAAAATTTTGGGCAAATCGGATGAGGTTGTATTTTTTCACAACTAGGACCGAAATCCTAGGCCAAACAAAATAGTCAGATGCAAAGTGAAATTGTTTGTCCCATAAATTTACGAACTTGTGCAGAACATCGAGGCAATCATGTCGGCGGGTGGAAAGATGTGATTCGAGTTCGTTTGCCCCCCTAACTTCACTAACGAACGATAACTTTTCCTGAAAGTTCACAACAGCCCGGATCCCGGCCGAAACAACTCGAATTTCTGTAAACCACCCTCCGACATGATGGCCTCGAGGCACTGAGCACGCTCGTAAAATTTCGTGCAAATCGGACGAGGTTGTATTTTTTCACAACTAGGACCGAAACCCTAGGCCGAACAAAATGGTCAGATGCGAAGCGAAATTGTTTGTCCCGTAAATTTACGAGCTTGTGCAGAACATCGAGGCAATCATGTCGGTGGGTGGCAAGAAGTGATTCGAGTTCGTTTGGCCCCCCAACTTCACTAACGAACGATAAGTTTTTTTGAAAGTTCACAAGAGCCCAGATCCTGGCCGGAACGACTCGAATTTTTGAAAATCACACACCGACATGATCGCCTCGAGGCACTGAGCACGCTCATAAATTTTTTTGCAAATCGGACGAGGCTGTTTTTTTTTCACAACTAGGACCGAAGCCCTAGCCCAAACAAAATGTTCAGATGCGAAGCGAAATTGTTTGTCCAGTAAATTTATGAGCTTGTGCAGAACATCGAGGCAATCATGTCGGCGGGTGGCAAGAAATGATTCGAGTACGTTTGCCCCCCCAAATTCACTAACGAACGATAAGTTTTTTTGAAAGTTCACAAGAGTCCGGATCCCGGCCGGAACGACTTGAATTTCTGAAAACCACACACCAACATGATCGCCTCGAGGCACTGAACACGGTCATAAATTTTTTTGCAAATCGGCCGAGGTTGTATTTTTTCACAACTAGGGCTGAAACCCTAGGCCGAACAAAATGGTCAGATGCGAAGCGAAATTGTTTGTCCCGTAAATTTACGAGCTTGTGCAGAACATCGAGGCAATCATGTCGACGGGTAGCAAGAAGTGATTCGAGTTCGTTTGGCCCCCCAACTTCACTAACGAACGATAAGTTTTTCTGAAAGTTCACAAGAGTCTGGATCCCGGCTGGAACGACTCGAATTTCTGAAAACCACACACCGACATGATCGCCTCGAGGCACTGAGCACGCTCATAAATTTTGGGCAAATCGGAGGAGGTTGTATATTTTCACAACTAGGACGGAAATCCTAGGCCAAACAAAATGGTCAGTTGCGAAGTGAAATTGTTTGTCCCGTGAATTGACTAGCTTGTGCAGAACATTGAGGCAATCATGTCGGCGGGTGGCAAGAAGTGATTCGAGTTTGTTTGCCCACCTATTTTCACTAACGAACGATGACTTTTTATGAAAATAACAAGTGCCTCGATCCCGGCCGGAACGACTCGAATTTTGTTTCGAGAACCGCTGACATGATCGCCACGAAGCACTAAGCACGCTTGTAAATTTTCGGGCAAATTGGACGACATTGTATTTTTTCACAACCAGGACCAAAACCCTAGGCCGAACAAAATGGTCAGGGGCAAAGTAAAATTGTTTGGCTCAAAATTTTACTAGCTTGTGCAGAACTTCTAGGCAATCATATTGGCAGGTGACACGAAGTGATTCGAGTTCGTTTGTCCCCCCCTTTTCACTAACTAATGATAACATTTCGGCGAAAATGCAGTTTACCCCCCTGAAGTTTCAGGAGTTTTTCAATTTAAACCCCAAAGTTCAAAAATTGGCAATCTACCCCCTGACGTTTCAAAAATTGGCAATTTAAACCCTCCGTTTAATTTTTCCGTCTAAATGGACGGAAATCTGTGAAATTACATCACTACCCTCAGTCTTTTTAAAAAAATTTTCCGCCCAATTTAACGGAAAAATTAAACGGAAGGTTTAAATTGCCAATTTTTGAAACGTCAGGGGGGTAGATTGCCAATTTTTGAACTTTGGGGTTTAAATTGAAAAACTCCTGAAACTTCAGGGGGGTAAACTGCATTTTCGCCGAAATGTTATCATTAGTTAGTGAAAAGGGGGGGACAAACGAACTCGAATCACTTCGTGTCACCTGCCAATATGATTGCCTAGAAGTTCTGCACAAGCTAGTAAAATTTTGAGCCAAACAATTTTACTTTGCCCCTGACCATTTTGTTCGGCCTAGGGTTTTGGTCCTGGTTGTGAAAAAATACAATGTCGTCCAATTTGCCCGAAAATTTACAAGCGTGCTTAGTGCTTCGTGGCGATCATGTCAGCGGTTCTCGAAACAAAATTCGAGTCGTTCCGGCCGGGATCGAGGCACTTGTTATTTTCATAAAAAGTCATCGTTCGTTAGTGAAAATAGGTGGGCAAACAAACTCGAATCACTTCTTGCCACCCGCCGACATGATTG
>NC_081548.1:12077321-12081447 GCF_901000735.1 Corylus avellana | reverse complement strand
TTATTTTCAGAAAAAGTTATCGTTCGTCAAAGAAAAATGGGGGGCAAAGGAACTCGAATCACTTCGTGTCACCTGCCGATATGATTGCCTAGAAGTTCTGCACAAGCTCGTAAAATTTCGAGCCAAACAACTTCACTTTGCATCCGACCATTTTGTTCGGCCTAGGGTTTCGGTCCCGGTTGTGAAAAAATACAACGTCGTCCGATTTGCTAGAAAATTTACGAGGGTGCTCTGGGCATCGTGCCGATCATGTCGACGGGTGTCGAAGTGTAATTCGAGTCGTTTCGGCCGGGATCGCAGCACTCGTTATTTTCAGAAAAAGTTATCGTTCGTCAAAGAAAAATGGGGGGCAAAGGAAGTTGAATCACTTCGTGTCACCTGCCGATATGATTTCCTAGAAGTTCTGCACAAGCTCGTAAAATTTCGAGCCAAACAACTTCACTTCGCATCCGTCCATTTTGTTCGGCCTAAGGTTTCGGTCCCGGTTGTGAAAAAATACAACGTCGTCCGATTTGCCCGAAAATCTACGAGGGTGCTCTGGGCATCGTGGCGATCATGTCGGCGGGTGTCGAAGTGTAATTCGAGTCGTTTCGGCCGGGATCGCAGCACTCTTTATTTTCAGAAAAAGTTATCGTTCGTCAAAGAAAAATGGGGGGCAAACGAATTCGAATCACTTGGTGTCACCTGCCGATATGATTGCCTAGAAGTTCTGCACAAGCTCGTAAAATTTCGAGCCAAACAATTTCACTTCCTCTACGACCATTTTGTTCGGCTTAGGGTTTCGGTCCTGGTTGTGAAAGAATACAACGTCGTCTGATTTGCCAGAAAATTTACGAGGGTGCTCTGTGCATAGTGGCGATGATGTCGGCGGGTGTCGAAGTGTAATTCGAGTCGTTTCGGCCGGGATCGGGGCACTTGTTATTTTCAAAAAAAAGTTATCGTTCGTTAAAGAAAATGGGGGGGCAAACGAACTCGAATCACCTGCCGATATGATTGCCTAGAAGTTCTGCACAAGCTCGTAAAATTTCGAGCCAACCAATTTCACTTCGCCTCCGACCATGTTGTTCGGCCTAGGGTTTCGGTCCTGGATGTGAAAAAAAACAACGTCGTCCGATTTGCCAGAAAATTTAGGAGGGTGCTCTATGCATCGTGGTGATCATATCGGCGGGTATTGAAGTGTAATTCGAGTCGTTTCGGCCGGGATCGTGGCACTCTTTATTTTCAGAAAAAGTTATCGTTCGTCAAAGAAAAATGGGGGGCAAACGAACTCGAACCACTTCGTGTCACCTGCCGATATGATTGCCTAGAAGTTCTGCACAAGCTCGTAAAATTTCGAGCCAACCAATTTCACTTCGCCTCCGACCATGTTGTTCGGCCTAGGGTTTCGGTCCTGGATGTGAAAAAAAACAACGTCGTCCGATTTGCCAGAAAATTTAGGAGGGTGCTCTATGCATCGTGGTGATCATATCGGCGGGTATTGAAGTGTAATTCGAGTCGTTTCGGCCGGGATCGTGGCACTCTTTATTTTCAGAAAAAGTTATCATTCGTTAAAGAAAATGGGGGGGCAAACGAACTCAAATCACTTCGTGTCACCTGCCGATATGATTGCCTAGAAGTTTTGCACAAGATCGTAAAATTTCGAGCCAAACAATTTCACTTCGCCTCTGACCATTTTGTTTGGCCTAGGGTTTCGGTCCTGGTTGTCAAAAAATACAACGTCGTCCGACTTTCCAAAAATTTACAAGCGGGCTCAGTGCTTCGTGGTGATCATGTCAGCAGGTCTCGAAAGAAAATTCGAGTCGTTCCGGCCAGGGTCGGGGTACTTGTTATTTTCATAAAAAGTTATCGTTCGTTAGCGAAAATGGTGGGGCAAACGAACTCGAATCACTTCGCGCCACCTGCCAATAGGATTGCCTTGAAGTTCTGCACAAGGTCGTAAAGTTTCGGGCCAAACAATTTCGCTTCGCCTCTAACCATTTTGTTCGGCCTAGGTTTCGGTCCTAGTTGTGAAAAAATACAACGTCGTCCGATTTAGCCGAAAATTTACGAGGGTGCTCAGTGCTTCGTGGCGATCATGTCGGCGGGTCTCGAAACGAAAGTCGAGTCGTTCCGGCCGAGATCGGTGCACTTGTTATTTTTAGAAAAAGTTATCATTCGTTTGTGAAAATGGGGGGGGCAAACGAACTCGAATCATCTCGTGTCACCTGCCAATATGATTGCCCAGAAGTTCTGCACAAGCTCATAAAATTTCGAGTCAAACAATTTCACTTCGCCTCAAACCATTTTGTTCGGCCTAGGGTTTCGGTCCTGGTTGTCAAAAAATACAATGTCGTCTGATTTTCCAAAAATTTACAAGCGTGCTCAGTGCTTCGTGGCGATCATGTTGGCGGGTCTCGAAACAAAATTCGAGTCGTTCCGGCCGGGATCAGGGCACTTGTTATTTTCATAAAAAGTTATCGTTCTTTAGCGAAAATGGTGGGGCAAACGAACTCGAATCACTTCGCGCCACCTGCCAATAGGATTGCCTTGAAGTTCTGCACAAGGTCGTAAAGTTTCGAGCCAAACAATTTCGCTTCGCCTCTGACATTTTGTTCGGCCAAGGTTTCGGTCCTAGTTGTGAAAAAATACAACGTCGTCCGATTTAGCCGAAAATTTACGAGGGTTCTCAGTGCTTCGTGGTGACCATGTCGGCAGGTCTCGAAATGAAATTCAAGTCGTTCCAACAGGGATCGGGGCACTAGTAATTTTCAGAAAAAGTTATCATTCGTTAGTGAAAATGGGGGGGCAAACGAACTCGAATCACTTCGTGTCACCTGCTTATATGATTGCCTAGAAGTTCTGCACAAGATCGTAAACTTTTGAGCCAAACAATTTCACTTCTCCTCTAACCATTTCGTTCGGCCTAGGGTTTCGGTCCTGGTTTTCAAAAAATACAATGTCGTCCGATTTTCCGACAATTTACAAGTGTGCTCAGTGCTTCGTGGCAATCATGTCGGTGCGTCTCGAAACGAAATTCGAGTCGTTCCAGCCGGGTTCAGGGCACTTGTAATTTTCAGAAAAAGTTATCGTTCGTTAGTGAAAATGGGGGCAAACGAACTCGAATCACTTCGTGTCACCTGCCGATATGATTGCCTAGAAGATCTGCACAAGCTCGTAAAATTTCGAGCCAAACAATTTCACTTCGCCTCTGACCATTTTGTTTGGCCTAGGGTTTCGATCCTGGTGGTGAAAAAATACAACATCGTCCGATTTACCCGAAAATTCACGAGGGTGCTCAGTGCTTCGTGGCGATCATGTCGGCGGGTCTCAAAACGAAATTCGAGTCGTTCCGGCCGGGATCGGGGCACTTGCTATTTTCAGAAAAAGCTTTCGTTTGTTAGTGAAAATGGGGGGGCTAACACACTCGAATCACTTCGTGTCACCTGCCGATATGATTTCCTAGAAGTTCTGCACAATCTCGTAAAATTTCGAGCCAAACAATTTCACTTCGCCTCTAACCATTTTGTTCGGCCTAGGGTTTCGGTCCTGGTTGTCAAAAAATACAATGTCGTCCGATTTTCCAAAATTTTACAAGCGTGCTCAGTGCTTCATGGCGATCATGTCGGCGGGTCTCGAAACAAAATTCGAGTCGTTACGGCCGCGATCGGGGCACTTGTTATTTTAATAAAAAGTTATCGTTCGTTAGCGAAAATGGTGGGGAAAAGAAAATCGAATCACTTCGCGCCACCTGTCGATAGGATTGCCTTGAGGTTCAGCACAAGGTCGTAAAGTTTCGGGCCAAACAATTTCGCTTCGCCTCTGACCATTTTGTACGGCCTAGGTTTCGGTCCTAGTTGTGAAAAAATACAACGTCGTCCGATTTGCCCGAAAATTTACGAGGGTGCTTAGTGCTTCGTGGCGATCATGTCAGCGGGTCTCGAAACGAAAGTCGAGTCGCTCCGGCCGAGATCGGTGCACTTGTTTTTTTTAGAAAAAGTTATCATTCATTTGTTAAAATGGGGGGGCAAACGAACTCGAATCACTTCGTGTCACATGCCGATATGATTGCCTAGAAGTTCTGCACAAGCTCGTAAAATTTCGAGCCAAACAATTTCACTTCGCCTCTAACCATTTTGTTCGTCCTAGG
>NC_081548.1:12068026-12077293 GCF_901000735.1 Corylus avellana | reverse complement strand
AAAATTTACCAGGGTGCTCTGTGCTTCGTGGCGACCATGTCGGCAGGTCTCGAAATGAAATTCGAGTCGTTCCGACCAGGATCGGGGCACTAGTTATTTTCAGAAAAAGTTATCATTCGTTAGCGAAAATAGGGGGGCAAACAAACTCGAATCACTTCGTGTCACCTGCCGATATGATTGCCTAGAAGTTCTGCACAAGATCGTAAAATTTCGAGCCAAGCAATTTCACTTCGCCTCTGACCATTTTTTTCGGCCTAGGGTTTCGGTCCTGCTTGTCAAAAAATACAATGTCCTCCGATTTTTTGAACATTTATAAGCGTGCTCAGTGCTTCGTGGCGATCATGTCGGCGGGTCTCGAAATGAAATTTGATTCGTTCCGACCGGGATCGGGGCACTTGTAATTTTTAGAAAAAGTTATCGTTCGTTAGTGAAAATGGGGGCAAACGAACTCGAATCACTTCGTGCCACCTGCTGATATGATTGCCTCGAAGTTCTGCACAAGGCCGTAAAGTTTCGGGCCAAACAATTTCGCCTCGCCTTTGACCATTTTGTTCGGCCTAGGTTTCGGTCCTAGTTGTGAAAAAATACAACGTCGTCCGATTTGCCCGAAAATTTATGAGCATGCTCAGTGCTTCGTGGCGATCATGTCGGCGGGTCTCGAAACGAAATTCGAGTCGTTCCGGCCGGGATCGGTGCACTAGTTATTTTCAGAAAAAGTTATCATTCCTTAGTGAAAATGGGGGGGCAAACGAATTCGAATTACTTCGTGTCACCTGCCGATATGATTGCCTAGAAGTTCTACACAAGCTCGTAAAATTTCAAGCCAAACAATTTCACTTCGCCTCTGACCATTTTGTTCGGCCTAGGGTTTCGGTCCTGGTTGTGAAAAAATACAACGTCGTCCGATTTGCCCAAAAATTCACGAGTGTGCTCAGTGCTTCATGGCGATCATGTCGGCAGGTCTTAAAACCAAATTCGTGTCGTTTCGGCCGGGATCGGGGCACTTGCTATTTTCAGAAAAAGTTATCGTTCGTTAGTCAAAATGGGGGGGAAAACGAACTCTAATCACTTCGTGCCACCTGCTGATATGATTTCCTAGAAGTTCTGCACATGCTCGTAAAATTTTGGGCCAAACAATTTCGCCTCGCCTCTGACCATTTAGTTCGGCCTAGGGTTTCGGTCCTAGTTGTGAAAAAATAGAACGTCGTCCGATTTTCCGAAAATTTACAAGCGTGCTTAGTGCTTTGTGGCGATCATGTCGGCGGGTCTCGAAACGAAATCCGAGTCGTTCCGGCCGGGATCGGGGCACTTGTTATTTTCAGGAAAAGTTATCGTTCTTTAGTGAAAAGGGGGGCAAACGACCTCGAATCACTTCGTGCCATCTGCCGATATGATTGCCTCGAAGTTCTCCACAAGGCCGTAAAGTTTCGAGCCAAACAATTTCACTTCGCCTCTGTACATTTTGTTCGCCCTAGTGTTTCGGTCCTAGTTGTGAAAAAATACAACATCGTCCGATTTGCCTGAAAATTTACGAGGGTGCTCAGTGCTTCAGGGCGATCATGACGGCGGGTCTCGAAACGAAATTCGAGTCGTTCAGGCCGGGATCGGGGCACTTATTATTTTCATAAAAAGTTATCATTCGTTGGTGAAAATGGGGAGGCAAACGAACTCGAATCACTTCGTGTGACCTGCCGATATGATTGCCTAGAAGTTCTGTACAAGCTCGTAAAATTTCGAGCCAAACAATTTCACTTTGCCTCTGACCATTTTGTTCGGCCTAGGGTTTCGGTCCTGATTGTGAAAAAATACAACGTCGTTCGATTTGCCCAAAAATTTACGAGCGTGCTCAGTGCTTCGTGGCGATCATGTCGGCGGGTCTCAAAACGAAATTCAAGTCGTTCCGGCCAGGATAGGGGCACTAGTTGTTTTTCATAAAAAGTTGTCATTCGTTAGTGAAAATGGGGGGGCAAACGAACTCGAATCACTTCGTGTCACCTGCCGATATGATTGCCTAGAAGTTCTGCACAAGATCGTAAAATTTCGAGCCAAACAATTTCACTTCGCATCTGACCATTTTGTTCGGCCTAGGGTTTCGGTCCTGGTTGTGAAAAAGTAAAACGTCGTCCGATTTGCCCGAAAATTTACGAGCGTGCTTAGTGCTTCGAGGCGACCATGTTGGCAAGTCTCGAAATGAAATTCTAGTCGTTCCGACCAGGATCAGGGCACTAGTTATTTTCAGAAAAAGTTATCATTCGTTAATGAAAATGATGGGGCAAACAAACTCGAATCACTTCGTGTGACCTGCCGAAATGATTGCCTAGAAGTTCTGCACAAGATCGTAAAATTTCGGACCAAACAATTTCACTTCGCCTCTGACCATTTTGTTCGGCCTAGGGTTTCGGTCCTGGTTCTCAAAAAATACAATGTCGTCCGATTTTCCGAAAATTTACATGCGTGGTCAGTGCTTCGTGGCGATCCTGTCGGCGGGTCTCGACACGAAATTCGAGTCGTTCCGGCCGGGATCGGGGCACTTGCTATTTTCAGAAAAAGTTTTCGTTCGTTAGTGAAAATGGGGGGGTAACGCACTCGAATCACTTCGTGTCACCTGCCGATATGATTTCCTAGAAGTTCTGCACAATCTCGTAAAATTTCGAGCCAAACAATTTCACTTTGCCTCTGACCATTTTGTTCGGCCTAGGGTTTCGGTCCTGGTTGTCAAAAAATACAACATCGTCCGATTTGCCCGAAAATTCACGAGCGTGCTCAGTGCTTCGTGGCGATCATGTCGGCGGGTCTCGAAACGAAATTCGAGTCGTTCCGGCCGGGATCGGGGCACTTGTTATTTTCATAAAAAGATATCATTCGTTAGCGAAAATGGTGGGGCAAACGAACTCGAATCACTTCGCGCCACCTGCCAAAAGGATTGTGTTGAATTTCTGCACAAGGTCGTAAAGTTTCGGGCCAAACAATTTCGCTTCGCCTCTGACCATTGTATTCGGCCTAGGTTTCGGTCCTAGTAGTGAAAAAGTACAACGTCGTCCGATTTAGCGAAAAATTTACGAGGGTGCGCAGTGCTTCGTGGCGATCATGTCGGCGGGTCTCGAAACGAAAGTAGAGTCGTTCCGGCCGAGATCGGTGCACTTGTTATTTTTAGAAAAAGTTATCATTCGTTTGTGAAAATGGAGGGGCAAACGAACTCGAATCACCTCGTGTCACCTGCCGATATAATTGCCTAGAAGTTCTGTACAAGCTCAAAAAATTTCGAGCCAAACAATTTGACTTCGCCTCTAACCATTTTGTTCGGCCTTGGGTTTTGGTCCTAGTTGTGAAAAAATAAAACGTCGTCCGATTTGCCCGAAAATTTACGAGCGTGCTCAGTGCTTCGTGGCGACCATGTCGGCAGGTCTCGAAATGAAATTTTAGTCGTTCCGACCGGGATCGGGGCACTAATTATTTTCATAAAATGTTATCATTCGTTAGTGAAAATGGAGGGGCAAACGAACTCGAATCACTTCGTGTCACCTGCCGAAATGATTGCCTAGAAGTTCTGCACAAGATCGTAAAATTTCGGACCAAACAATTTCACTTCGCCTCTGACCATTTTGTTCGGCCTAGGGTTTCGGTCCTGGTTCTCAAAAAATACAATGTCGTCCGATTTTCCGAAAATTTACATGCGTGGTCAGTGCTTCGTGGCGATCCTGTCGGCGGGTCTCGACACGAAATTCGAGTCGTTCCGGCCGGGATCGGGGCACTTGCTATTTTCAGAAAAAGTTTTCGTTCGTTAGTGAAAATGGGGGGGTAACGCACTCGAATCACTTCGTGTCACCTGCCGATATGATTTCCTAGAAGTTCTGCACAATCTCGTAAAATTTCGAGCCAAATAATTTCACTTTGCCTCTGACCATTTTGTTCGGCCTAGGGTTTCGGTCCTGGTTGTCAAAAAATACAACATCGTCCGATTTGCCCGAAAATTCACGAGCGTGCTCAGTGCTTCGTGGCGATCATGTCGGCGGGTCTCGAAACGAAATTCGAGTCGTTCCGGCCGGGATCGGGGCACTTGTTATTTTCATAAAAAGTTATCATTCGTTAGCGAAAATGGTGGGGCAAACGAACTCGAATCACTTCGCGCCACCTGCCAAAAGGATTGTGTTGAAGTTCTGCACAAGGTCGTAAAGTTTCGGGCCAAACAATTTCGCTTCGCCTCTGACCATTGTATTCGGCCTAGGTTTCGGTCCTAGTAGTGAAAAAATACAACGTCGTCCGATTTAGCCAAAAATTTACGAGGGTGCGCAGTGCTTCGTGGCGATCATGTCGGCGGGTATCGAAACGAAAGTAGAGTCGTTCCGACCGAGATCGGTGCACTTGTTATTTTTAGAAAAAGTTATCATTCGTTTGTGAAAATGGGGGGGCAAACGAACTCGAATCACCTCGTGTCACCTGCCGATATAATTGTCTAGAAGTTCTGTACAAGCTCAAAAAATTTCGAGCCAAACAATTTGACTTCGCCTCTAACCATTTTGTTCGGCCTTGGGTTTTGGTCCTGGTTGTGAAAAAATAAAACGTCGTCCGATTTGCCCGAAAATTTACGAGCGTGCTCAGTGCTTCGTGGCGACCATGTCGGCAGGTCTCGAAATGAAATTCGAGTCGTTCCGACCGGGATCGGGGCACTAATTATTTTCATAAAATGTTATCATTCGTTAGTGAAAATGGGGGGGCAAACGAACTCGAATCACTTCGTGTCACCTGCCGAAATAATTGCCTAGAAGTTCTGCACAAGATCGTAAAATTTCGGACCAAACAATTTCACTTCGCCTCTGACCATTTTGTTCGGCCAAGGGTTTTTGTCCTGGTTGTCAAAAAATACAATGTCGTCCGATTTTCCGAAAATTTACTAGCGTGCTCAGTGCTTCGTGGGGATCATGTCGGCGGGTCTCGAAACAAAATTCGAGTCGTTCCGGCCGGGATCGGGGCACTTGTTATTTTCAAGAAAAGTTATCGTTCTGTAGTGAAAATGGGGGCAAAGGAACTCGAATCACTTCGTGCCACCTGCCGATACGATTGCCTCGAAGTTCTGCACAAGCTCGTAAAATTTTGAGCCAAACAATTTCACTTCGCCTTTGACCATTTTGTTCAGCCTAGGGTTTCGGTCCTGGTTGTCAAAAAATTCAATGTCGTCCGATTTTCCAAAAATTTACAAGCGTGCTTTGTGCTTCGTGGCGATCATGTCGGCGGGTCTCAAAACAAAATTCGAGTCGTTCCGGCCAGGATTGGGGCACTTGTTATTTTCAAGAAAAGTTATCGTTCTTTAGTGAAAATGGGGGCAAATGAACTCGAATAACTTTGCGCCACTTGCCGATAGGATTGCCTTGAAGTTCTGCACAAGGTTGTAAAGTTTCGCGCCAAATAATTTCGCTTCGCCTCTGACCATTTTGTTCGACCTAGGTTTCGGTCCTAGTTGTGAAAAAATACAATGTCATCCGATTTGCCCGAAAATGTACGAGGATGCTCAGTGCTTCGTGGCGATCATGTCGGCAGGTCTCGAAACGAAAGTCGAGTCGTTCTGGCCGAGATCGGTGTACTTGTTATTTTTAGAAAAAGTTATCATTCGTTTGTGAAAATGGGGGGGCAAACGAACTCTAATCACCTCGTGTCACCTGCCGATATGATTGCCTAGAAGTTCTACCCAAGCTCATAAAATTTCGAGCCAAACAATTTCACTTCGCCTCTAACCATTTTGTTCGGCCTAGGGTTTCGGTCCTGGTTGTGAAAAAATAAAACGACGTCCGATTTGCCCGAAAATTTACGAGCGTGCTCAGTGCTTCGTGGCGACCATGTCGCCAGGTCTTGAAATGAAATTCGAGTCGTTCCGACCGGGATCAGGGCACTAGTGATTTTTCAGAAAAAGTTATCATTCGTTAATGAAGATGGGGGGGCAAACGAACTCGAATCACTTCGTGTCACCTGCCGATATGATTGCCTAGAAGTTCTGCACAAGTTTGTAAAATTTCGAGCCAAACAATTTCACTTCGCCTCTGACCATTTTGTTCGGCCTAGGGTTTCGGTCCTGGTTCTCAAAAAATACAATGTCGTCCGATTTTCCAAAAATTTACATGCGTGCTCAGTGCTTCGTGGCGATCATGTCGGCAGGTCTCGAAACGAAATTCGAGTCGTTCCGTTCGGGATCGGGACACTTGTTATTTTCATAAAAAGTTATCGTTCGTTAGCGAAAATGGTGGGGCAAACGAACTCGAATCACTTAGCGCCACCTGCCAATAGGATTGCCTTGAAGTTCTGCCCAAGGTCATAAAGTTTCGGGCCAAACACTTTCGCTTCGCCTCACGATACATTGTGACCCGACTAGGTTTCGGTCTAGTAATTGAAAATACAGCGATAGATCGATTTGTAAAAATTCTGAGGGTCTTAGCGATGCTTCGTGGCGATCATGTCGGCGGGTCTCGAAACGAAAGTAGAGTCTTTCCGGCCGAGATCGGTGCACTTGTTATTTTTAGAAAAAGTTATCATTCGTTTGGGAAAATGGGGGGGCCAACGAACTCGAATCACCTCGTGTCACCTGCCGATATGATTGCCTAGAAGTTCTGCACAAGATCAAAAAATTTCGAGCCAAACAATTTCACTTCGCCTCAAACAATTTTGTTCGGCCAAGGGTTTTGGTCCTGGTTGTGAAAAAATAAAACGTCGTCCGATTTGGCTGAAAATTTACGAGCGTGCTCAGTGCTTCGTGGCGACCATGTCGGCAGATCTCAAAATGAAATTCGAGTCGTTCCGACCGGGATCGGGGCACTTGTTATTTTCATAAAATGTTATCATTCGTTAGTGAAAATGGGGGGGCAAACGAACTCGAATCACTTCGTGTCACCTGCCGAAATAATTGCCTAGAAGTTCTGCACAAGATCGTAAAATTTCGGACCAAACAATTTCACTTCGCCTCTGACCATTTTGTTCGGCCAAGGGTTTTTGTCCTGGTTGTCAAAAAATACAATGTCGTCCGATTTTCCGAAAATTTACTAGCGTGCTCAGTGCTTCGTGGGGATCATGTCGGCGGGTCTCGAAACAAAATTCGAGTCGTTCCGGCCGGGATCGGGGCACTTGTTATTTTCAAGAAAAGTTATCGTTCTGTAGTGAAAATGGGGGCAAAGGAACTCGAATCACTTCGTGCCACCTGCCGATACGATTGCCTCGAAGTTCTGCACAAGCTCGTAAAATTTTGAGCCAAACAATTTCACTTCGCCTTTGACCATTTTGTTCAGCCTAGGGTTTCGGTCCTGGTTGTCAAAAAATTCAATGTCGTCCGATTTTCCAAAAATTTACAAGCGTGCTTTGTGCTTCGTGGCGATCATGTCGGCGGGTCTCAAAACAAAATTCGAGTCGTTCCGGCCAGGATTGGGGCACTTGTTATTTTCAAGAAAAGTTATCGTTCTTTAGTGAAAATGGGGGCAAATGAACTCGAATAACTTTGCGCCACTTGCCGATAGGATTGCCTTGAAGTTCTGCACAAGGTTGTAAAGTTTCGCGCCAAATAATTTCGCTTCGCCTCTGACCATTTTGTTCGACCTAGGTTTCGGTCCTAGTTGTGAAAAAATACAATGTCATCCGATTTGCCCGAAAATGTACGAGGATGCTCAGTGCTTCGTGGCGATCATGTCGGCAGGTCTCGAAACGAAAGTCGAGTCGTTCTGGCCGAGATCGGTGTACTTGTTATTTTTAGAAAAAGTTATCATTCGTTTGTGAAAATGGGGGGGCAAACGAACTCTAATCACCTCGTGTCACCTGCCGATATGATTGCCTAGAAGTTCTACCCAAGCTCATAAAATTTCGAGCCAAACAATTTCACTTCGCCTCTAACCATTTTGTTCGGCCTAGGGTTTCGGTCCTGGTTGTGAAAAAATAAAACGACGTCCGATTTGCCCGAAAATTTACGAGCGTGCTCAGTGCTTCGTGGCGACCATGTCGCCAGGTCTTGAAATGAAATTCGAGTCGTTCCGACCGGGATCAGGGCACTAGTGATTTTTCAGAAAAAGTTATCATTCGTTAATGAAGATGGGGGGGCAAACGAACTCGAATCACTTCGTGTCACCTGCCGATATGATTGCCTAGAAGTTCTGCACAAGTTTGTAAAATTTCGAGCCAAACAATTTCACTTCGCCTCTGACCATTTTGTTCGGCCTAGGGTTTCGGTCCTGGTTCTCAAAAAATACAATGTCGTCCGATTTTCCAAAAATTTACATGCGTGCTCAGTGCTTCGTGGCGATCATGTCGGCAGGTCTCGAAACGAAATTCGAGTCGTTCCGTTCGGGATCGGGACACTTGTTATTTTCATAAAAAGTTATCGTTCGTTAGCGAAAATGGTGGGGCAAACGAACTCGAATCACTTAGCGCCACCTGCCAATAGGATTGCCTTGAAGTTCTGCCCAAGGTCATAAAGTTTCGGGCCAAACACTTTCGCTTCGCCTCTGACCACATTGTATTCGGCCTAGGTTTCGGTCCTAGTAGTGAAAAAATACAACGTCGTCCGATTTAGCCAAAAATTTACGAGGGTGCGCAGTGCTTCGTGGCGATCATGTCGGCGGGTCTCGAAACGAAAGTAGAGTCTTTCCGGCCGAGATCGGTGCACTTGTTATTTTTAGAAAAAGTTATCATTCGTTTGGGAAAATGGGGGGGCCAACGAACTCGAATCACCTCGTGTCACCTGCCGATATGATTGCCTAGAAGTTCTGCACAAGATCAAAAAATTTCGAGCCAAACAATTTCACTTCGCCTCAAACAATTTTGTTCGGCCAAGGGTTTTGGTCCTGGTTGTGAAAAAATAAAACGTCGTCCGATTTGGCTGAAAATTTACGAGCGTGCTCAGTGCTTCGTGGCGACCATGTCGGCAGATCTCAAAATGAAATTCGAGTCGTTCCGACCGGGATCGGGGCAATAATTATTTTCATAAAAAGTTATCATTCGTTAGTGAAAATGGGGGGGCAAACGAACTCGAATCACTTCGTGACACCTGCCAATATGATTGCCTAGAAGTTCTGCACAAGATCGTAAAATTTAAAGCGAAACAATTTCACTTTGCCTCTGACCATTTTGTTCGGCCTAGGGTTTCGGTCCTGGTTGTCAAAAAATACAATGTCGTCCGATTTTCCGAAAAATTTACTAGCGTGCTCAGTGCTTCGTGGCGATCATGTCGGCGGGTCTCGAAACAAAATTCGAGTCGTTCCGGCCGGGATCGGGGCACTTGTTATTTTCAAGAAAAGTTAT
>NC_081548.1:12064957-12067926 GCF_901000735.1 Corylus avellana | reverse complement strand
GGACGACGTTGTATTTTTTCACAACTACGACCGAAACTCTAGGCCGAACAAAATAGTCAGAGGCGAAGTGAAATTGTTTGGCCCACAACTTTACGGCCTTGTCTAGAACTTCGAGGCAATCATATCGGCAGGTGACACGAAGTGATTCGAGTTTGTTTACCTCCCCATTTTCACTAACAAATGATAACTTTTTATGAAAATAACTAGTGCCCCGATCCTGGCCGGAATGACTTAAATTTCGTTTTGAGACCCGCCGACATGATCGCCACGAAGCACTGAGTACGCTCGTAAATTTTCGGGCAAATCGGACGACGTTGTATTTTTTCACCACTAGGACCGAAACCCTAGGCCGAACAAAATGGTCAGAGGCGAGGCGAAATTGTTTGGCCCGCAAACTTAAGAGCTTGTGCAGAACTTTGAGGCAATCATATTGGCTGGTAGCACAAAGTGATTCGAGTTAGTTTGCCCCCCCATTTTCAGTAACGAACGATAACTTTTTATGAAAATAACTAGTGCCCCGATGCCGGCCGGAACGACCCGAATTTCGTTCAGAGACCCGCCAACATGATCGCCAAGAAGCACTGAGCACGCTCGTAAATTTTCGGGCAAATCGGATGACGTTGTATTTTTTCACAACTAGGACCGAAACCTAGGCCGGACAAAATGGTCAGAGGCAAGGCGAAATTGTTTGGCCCGAAACTTTACGGCCTTGTGCAAAACTTCGAGGCAATCATATCGGCAGGTGACACGAAGTGATTCGAATTCGTTTTCCCCCCCATTTTCACTAGCGAATGCTAAATGTTTCTTAAAATAATAGGTGCCTCGATCCCGGCCGGAACGACTCGAATTTCGTTTCAAGACCCACCGACATGATCGCCACGAAGCACTGGGCACGCTCGTAAATTTTCGGGTAAATCGGACGACGTTGTATTTTTTCACAACTAGGACCGAAACCCTAGGCCGAACAAAATTGTCAGAGGCGAAGTGAAATTGTTTGGCCCAAAACTTTACGTCGTTGTGCAGAACTTCGAGGCAATCATATCGGTAGGTGACACGAAGTGATTCGAGTTCGTTTGCCCCAACATTTTCATTCACGAATGATAACTTTTTATGAAAATAACTAGTGCCCCGATCAAGGCCGGAACGACTTGAATTTCGTTTCGTGACCTCCTGACATGATCGCCACGAAGCATTGAGCACGCTCGTAAATTTTTGGGCAAATCGAACGACGTTGTATTTTTTCACAACTAGGACCGAAAACCCTAGGCCGAACAAAATGGTTAGAGGCGAAGTAAAATTGTTAAACTCGAAATTTTACGAGCTTGTGCAGAACTTCGAGGCAATCATATCGGCAGGTCGCGAAAAGTGATTCGAGTTCGTTTGCCCCCCCATTTTCACTAACGAATGATAACTTTTTATGAAAATAACTAGTGCCCCAATCCTGGCCGGAACGACTCGAATTTCATTTCGAGACCCGCCGACATGATCGCCACGAAGCACTAAGCACGCTCGTAAATTTTTGGGCAAATCGGACGACGTTGTATTTTTTCACAACTACGACCGAAACCCTAAGCCGAACAAAATAGTCAGAGGCGAAGTGAAATTGTTTGGCCCACAACTTTACGGCCTTGTCTAGAACTTCGAGGCAATCATATCGGCAGGTGACACGAAGTGATTCGAGTTTGTTTACCCCCCCATTTTCACTAACAAATGATAACTTTTTATGAAAATAACTAGTGCCCCGATCCTGGCCGGAATGACTTAAATTTCGTTTTGAGACCCGCCGACATGATCGCCACGAAGCACTGAGTACGCTCGTAAATTTTCGGGCAAATCGGACGACGTTGTATTTTTTCACCACTAGGACCGAAACCCTAGGCCGAACAAAATGGTCAGAGGCGAGGCGAAATTGTTTGGCCCGCAAACTTAAGAGCTTGTGCAGAACTTTGAGGCAATCATATTGGCTGGTAGCACAAAGTGATTCGAGTTAGTTTGCCCCCCCATTTTCAGTAACGAACGATAACTTTTTATGAAAATAACTAGTGCCCCGATGCCGGCCGGAACGACCCGAATTTCGTTCAGAGACCCGCCAACATGATCGCCAAGAAGCACTGAGCACGCTCGTAAATTTTCGGGCAAATCGGATGACGTTGTATTTTTTCACAACTAGGACCGAAACCTAGGCCGGACAAAATGGTCAGAGGCAACGCGAAATTGTTTGGCCCGAAACTTTACGGCCTTGTGCAAAACTTCGAGGCAATCATATCGGCAGGTGACACGAAGTGATTCGAATTCGTTTTCCCCCCCATTTTCACTAGCGAATGCTAAATGTTTCTTAAAATAATAGGTGCCTCGATCCCGGCCGGAACGACTCGAATTTCGTTTCAAGACCCACCGACATGATCGCCACGAAGCACTGGGCACGCTCGTAAATTTTCGGGTAAATCGGACGACGTTGTATTTTTTCACAACTAGGACCGAAACCCTAGGCCGAACAAAATTGTCAGAGGCGAAGTGAAATTGTTTGGCCCAAAACTTTACGTCGTTGTGCAGAACTTCGAGGCAATCATATCGGTAGGTGACACGAAGTGATTCGAGTTCGTTTGCCCCAACATTTTCATTCACGAATGATAACTTTTTATGAAAATAACTAGTGCCCCGATCAAGGCCGGAACGACTTGAATTTCGTTTCGTGACCTCCTGACATGATCGCCACGAAGCATTGAGCACGCTCGTAAATTTTTGGGCAAATCGAACGACGTTGTATTTTTTCACAACTAGGACCGAAAACCCTAGGCCGAACAAAATGGTTAGAGGCGAAGTAAAATTGTTAAACTCGAAATTTTACGAGCTTGTGCAGAACTTCGAGGCAATCATATCGGCAGGTCGCGAAAAGTGATTCGAGTTCGTTTGCCCCCCCATTTTCACTAACGAATGATAACTTTTTATGAAAATAACTAGTGCCCCAA
>NC_081548.1:12039846-12064857 GCF_901000735.1 Corylus avellana | reverse complement strand
TGAAAATAACAAGTGCCCCGATCCCGGCCGAAACGACTCGAATGACACTTCGAGACCACCGACATGATCGCCACGATGCACAGAGCACCCTCGTAAATTTTCGGGACGTTTCATTTTTTGACAATCGGGACCGAAACCCTAGGCCGAACAAAATGGTCGGATGCGAAGTGAAATTTTTTCGCTCGAAATTTTACGAGCTTGTGCAGAACTTCTAGGCAATCATATCGGCAGGTGACACGAAGTGATTCGAGTTCGTTTGCCCCCCCATTTTCTTTAACTAACGATAACTTTTTGTGAAAATAACAAGTGCCCCGATCCCGGCCGAAACGAGTCGAATTACACTTCGAGACCCGCCGACATGATCGCCACGATGCACAGAGCACCCACGTAAATTTTCGGGACATTTCATTTTTTCACAACCAGGACCGAAACCCTAGGCCGAACAAAATGGTCGGATGCGAAGTGAAATTTTTTCGCTCGAAATTTTACGAGCATGTGCGGAACTTCTAGTTAATCATATCGGCAGGTGACACGAAGTGATTCGAGTTCGTTTGCCCCCCCATTTTCTATAACGAACGATAACTTTTTGAAAAAAATAACAAGTGCCCCGAACCCGGCCGAAACGACTCGAATTACACTTCGAGACCCGCGGACATGATCGCCACGATGCACAGAGCACCCTCGTAAATTTTCGGGACGTTTCATTTTTTCAAAACCAGGACCGAAACCCTAGGCCGAACAAAATGGTCGGATGCGAGGTGAAATTTTTTCGCTCGAAATTTTACGAGCTTGTGCAGAACTTCTAGGCAATCATATCGGTAGGTGATACGAAGTGATTCAAGTTCGTTTGCCCCCCCATTTTCTTTAACGAACGATAACTTTTTGTCAAAATAACAAGTGCCCCGAACCCGGCCGAAACGACTCGAATTACACTTCGAGACCCGCCGACATGATCGCCACGATGCACAGAGCACCCTCGTAAATTTTTGGGACGTTTCATTTTTTTCACAACCAGGCCCGAAACCCTAGGCCGAACAAAATGGTCGGATGCGAAGTGAAATTTTTTCGCTCGAAATTTTACGAGCTTGTGCAGAACTTGTAGGCAATCATATCGGCAGGTGACACGAAGTGATTCGAGTTCGTTTGCCCCCCCATTTTCTTTAACGAACGATAACTTTTTGTGAAAGTAACAAGTGCCACAATCCGGGCCGGAACGACTCGAATTACACTTCGAGACCCGCCGACATGATCCCCACGATGCACAGAGCATGCTCGTAAAATTTTGGGCCAATCGTATGAGGTTGTATTTTTTCACAACTAGGACCGAAACCCTAGGCAGAACAAAATGCTCAGTTGCGAATCAAAAATGTTTGGCCCGAAAATTTACGAGCTTGTGCAGAACTTTGAGGCAATATTCTCAGCGGGTTGCACGTAGTGATTCGAGTTCGTTTGCCCCCCCATCTACTAACGAACGATAAGTTTTTCTGAAAGTTCACAAGAACCCGGA
The DNA here is from genome assembly GCF_901000735.1 of Corylus avellana. Taxonomy (NCBI): domain Eukaryota; kingdom Viridiplantae; phylum Streptophyta; class Magnoliopsida; order Fagales; family Betulaceae; genus Corylus; species Corylus avellana. Next base: position 12,063,350 of record NC_081548.1, on the reverse strand, counting down.
TCCCGTCTGGAACGACTCGAATTTTTTAAAACCACCCACCGACATGATCGCCTCGAGGCACTGAGCACACTCATAAAATTTCGTACAAATCGGATGAGGTTGTATTTTTTCACAACTGGGACCGAAACCCTAGGCCGAACAAAATGGTCAGATGCGAAGCGAAATTGTTTGTCCCGTAAATTTATAAGCTTGTACAGAACATCGAGGCAATCATGTCAGCGGGTGGCATGAGGTGATTCGAGTTCGTTTGCCCCCCCAACTTCACTAACGAACGATAACTTTTTCTGAAAGTTCACACGAGCCCGGATCCTAGCCGAAATGACTCAATTTTCTGAAAACCACCCACCGACATGATCGCCTCGAGGCACTGATCACACTCGTAAAATTTTGGGCAAATCGGATGAGTTGTATTTTTTCACAACTAGGACCAGAACCCTAGGCCGAACAAAATGGTCAGATGCAAAGCAAAATTGTTTATCCCGTAAATTTACGAGCTTGTGCAGAACATTGAGGCATTCATGTCGGCGGGTGTCACGAAGTGATTCGAGGTCGTTTGCCCCCCCAACTTCACTAACGAACGACAGCGTTTTCTGAAAGTTCACAAGAGCCCGGATCCGGGCCGAAATGACTCGAATTTCTAGAAACCACCGGCCAGCATGATCGCCTCAAGGCACTGAGCACGCTCGTAAAATTTTGGGCCAATCGTATGAGGTTGTATTTTTTCACAACTAGGACCGAAACCCTAGGCCGAACAAAATGGTAAGGTGCGAATCGAAATTGTTTGGCCCGTAAATTTATGAGCTTGTGCAGAACATCGAGGCAATCGTGTCGGTGGGTGGCACGACGTGATTCGAGTTCGTTTGCCCCCCCCCCCAACTTCACTAACGAGCGATAACTTTTTCTGAAACTTCACACGAGCCCGAATCCCGAGCGGAGCGACTCGAATTTTTGGAAACCACCCGCCGACATGATCGCCTCGAGGCACTGAGAACACTCCTAAAATTTCGGGCAAATGGGACGAGGTTATATTTTTTCACAACTAGGACCGAAACCCTAGGCGGAACAAATGGTCAGATGCGAATCAAAAATGTTTGGCCTGAAAATTTACGAGCTTGTGCAGAACTTCGAGGCAATATTCTCGGCTGGTGGCACGTAGTGATTCGAGTTCGTTTGGCCTCCAAATACTAACGAACGATAAGTTTTTCTGAAAGTTCACAAGAACCCGGATCCCGTCCGGAACGACTCAAATTTTTGAAAACCGCCCACCGACATGATCGCCTTGAGGCACTGAGCACACTCGTAAAATTTTGGGTAAATTGGACGAGGTTGTATTTTTTCACAACTAGGACCGAAACCCTAGGCCGAATAAAATGGTCAGATGCGAAGCGAAATTGTTTGTCCCGTAAATTTACGACCTTGTGCTGAACATCGAGGCAATCATGTCGGCAAGTGGCACGAAGTGATTCGAGTTCGTTTGCCCCCCCAACTTCACTAACGAACGATAACTTTTTTTGAAAGTTCACATGAGCTCGGATCCCGGCCGGAATGACTCAAATTTCTAAAAACCACCCACCGACATGATCGCCTCGAAGCACTGATCACGCTCGTAAAATTTTGGGCAAATCGGACGAGTTTTATTTTTTCACAACTAGGACCAAAACCCTAGGCCGAACAAAATGGTCAAATGCGAAGCAAAATTGTTTGTCCCGTAAATTTACGAGCTTGTGCAGAACATCGAGGCAATCATGTCGGCGGGTGGCACGAAGTGATTCGAGTTCGTTTGCCCCCCCAACTTCACTAACGAACAACAGCTTTTTCTGAAAGTTCACAAGAGCCGGGATCCAGGCCGAAACGACTCGAATTTTTGGAAACCACCGGCCGACATGATCGCCTTGAGGCACTGAGCACGCTCGTAAAATTTTGGGCCAATCGTATAAGGTTATTTTTTTTTCACAACTAGGACTGAAACCCTAGGCCGAACAAAATGGTAAGGTGCGAATCGAAATTGTTTGGCCCGTAAATTTATGAGCTTGTGCAGAACATCGAGGCAATCGTGTCGGCGGGTGGCACGAAGTGATTCGAGTTCGCTTGCCCCCCCAACTTCACTAAGGAGTGATAACTTTTGTGAAAATTCACACGAGCCCGGATCCCGGGCGGAACGACTCGATTTTTTGGAAACCACCCACCGACATGATCGCCTCGAGGCACTGAGCACGCTCGTAAAATTTCTGGCAAATCGGACAGGATTGTATTTTTTCACAACTAGGACTGAAACCCTAGGCCGAACAAAATGGTCAGATGCGAAGCGAAATTGTTTGGCCTAAAAATTTACGAGCTTGTGCAGAACTTCGAGGCAATCATGTCGGTGGGTGGCACGAAGTGATTCGAGTTCGTTTGCCCCCCCAACTTCACCAACGAACGACAGCTTTTTCTAAAAGTTCACAAGAGCCCGGATCCAGACTACTTCATGAGGAAGAAGGAGATGAGCTTCCATTAAATGAAAGTTTTGCAAATGAGTAGTTATTTGCAGTTGAGGTCCAAGTTCCATGGTATGCAGACATTGTGAATTATATAACTGCCAAAGTTTTTTCCCTAGGAATGTCTAGTCACGAAAGGAAGAGGTTGATGTCTATATCAAGACAATACCATTGGGATGACCCCTATCTGTTGAAATTTTGCCCTAATCAAATCATTCGAAGGTGTGTCTCCGAAGAAGAGCATTGGAGCATTCGGCAACATTGTCATCAGTTCGCATGTGGAGGACACTTTAGGGCTAAGAGAATGGCACTTAAGGTACTACAATCTGGTTTCTATTGGCCTAATGTATTTAAGGATGCCTTTTTGTTTTGCAGCTTCTATGACAAATGCCAGAGGACAAGCAACATCTCATCCAGAAATCAGATGCCACTGCAAAACATTCAAGAGGTGGAGCTCTTCGACGTGTGGGGTATTGATTTCATAAGTCCATTTCCTAATTCATATGGTTATTTATATATCCTTGTGGGTGTGGATTATGTGTCTAAATGGGTCGAGGCTATCCCTTCAAAGACTAATGATCATAAAGTGGTGGTAAAGTTTTTGCAGGACAACATCTTCACTAGATTTGGGACCCCAAGAGCAATAATTTGTGATGGAGGCAGCCACTTTAATAACTATGCTTTCACTTCTTTGATAAAGAAGTATGGCATCACTCATAAGGTTAGAACTCCATATCTTCCCCAAACTAGTGGCCAAGTGGAGATCAGCAACAGAGAAATCAAAGGTATCCTTGAAAGGACAGTAAACCCCAATAGGAAAGATTGGTCCCTACGCTTGAATGATGCTCTATGGGCTTATAGGACTGCTTACAAGACACCTATCGGGATGTCTCCTTATCGATTAGTCTTTGGGAAAGCTTGTCATCTACTAGTAGAGTTGGAACACAAAGCATATTGGGCAATCAAACAGTTTAACTTTGATATGAAACAAGCTAGCAACAAGAGGAAGCTACAACTCAATGAATTGGAGGAACTGCGATGGGATGCTTATGAGAACACCAAGCTCTACAAGGAAAGGACCAAAGCATATCATGACAAACAACTAGTCAGGAAGGAGTTTCATGTAGGACAAAAGGTGTTGATTTATAATTCAAGATTGAAACTTTTCCCTGGTAAGCTTAAGTCCAGATGGTCTGGACCTTGTATGATTACTAAAATTTTCCCTCATGGAGCATTGGAGGTTCGCAATCCAGAGAGCAATCGCATATTCCAGGTTAATGGACACAGAGTGAAGCCATATCTCGAAGTGCAATTGCTACCAAGAGATGAAGATATGGCACTCCAATCTACCCCCTATGCACCACCACCACCTGGAGCATCTACTTCTGGACAACATTGAGAGGGGACCACAGTCTGGTTGAAGACGTAAAACTTAGCGCTCATAGGAGGCACCCCATAGCATATCCTTTTGTTTTATTGTTTGTTTTATTTTATTTTGTTTCTGTTTGTTTGTGTTTTATTTTACTTTGGTTTTTTTTGTATTTCAAGTCCTTTCTCACATTTTTACATTTTGTTACTACGATCGATCGTACCTTGCTTGCGATCGAGCGTAGATTTTCATTTGGCATTTCATCGCATTCTGTTAGTGTGATCAAACACACCATGCGTGCGATCGAGCGCACTTGGCAGCATCCCATAGTTAGTTTTTATTTTGTTCTGTTCAATTTTTATTTTGTTTTAGTTTTGTTCTTTTTTTTTTTTACTTGTTTGTGTGCTTTATTATTTTGCAGGGATAAGTGTGCTTCAATTCAAGTTTGGGGGTGTGCTACGAGCCATGCTTTCCAAGACTATGTCCACCATCTCCCAGGTACATTCCTTCCTTTACTTAGACACATTGGGGACAATGTGTCGTTTAAGTTTGGGGGTATGGGAGACACACACACTTTGTCCCAGTTTTATTTTATTTGTAAAAGAAAAATAATAATCAAAATCAAAAATCAAAATCAAAAAACAAAAAGAAGAAAAAATATATGCATGTTCATGTTTGTCTTAAAATTTTGGTTAATCTTAAAAATTGTGATTTGATTTCATTGGTGAGCTTAAAATTTTGAACACATGATCTAATAATTGTGTTTTTCAGTTTGGTTACTTGCTTAGGACAGTTGAAAATTCACATGTTTGATCTGATCTTACACAAGCACATTAGCATATAATTTGTGGGGTATGATATGAAAGTTTAATGTGTGTGTTTATATGTCTTAAGTGAAACGGGATGATTTATTAGATGGATACCTTGGCATATATATGTATGAGAAAAAAAAAGAGAGAAAAAAAAATATGATCATTGATAAGCTTTTCACTGAGTAACTGGACATCTTGCCTCAAAGCATTGAGTGTTCACGTCAAAAGGTGAAGAATTTTGATTTGGTTAATGTCATGGTTAGTTTGGTTTCATAGCCTTTTTGACTCGAGTTAGTAAGTCCTAGGGGTGTCTCTATACCTAATGCCCTAAAACCATCTGGTTTAGGAGTCATTGACTTAACACTCGTTACATGGGTCAATTAGAAAGCTTAAAGGAATCAAGCATTGCACAACCTGATGAAGAAAAAAAAAAGAGAAAAGAAGAAGAAAGAAAAATATGCCATTGTTATTCATTCTAATAGGGATTTCAGTGCACTTTGAGATATTGAGACATTGTACATTAGAAACAATTGGAAGCTTCATATTTATGTGCTAGTTCACTTTACCCTATTTTCAAACTTGTGATGTCTTAGCATGTCTTTTGTAAGTAATTAAATTTTAACTTCCAATTCATTGGGAAGATGGAGTTGATCTTTTTAAGCTTGCTAATGAATAAGAATCATGGTTTTGAAGTGATGCTTTAATTTTTGGAATAACATGAACTGTGCATGATGTTTGTGGGTAACATTTCTGAAAAACCCTCACGAGACTCCACTCGTCCACTAGGGAATTCCTAGGGGTTTAAAAGGCTTGTTGCATACGCTAAATGCAATCGTACATCCCATGAAATATGGATTTATCTCTTGTTTTCTGTTTTTCCATTCTTGTTTTTAGTTCTGTATTGCTAAGGGACTAGCAATATGTAAGTTTGGGGGTGTGATAAGTGCTAAAATATTCATATTTTTAGCCCTTAACTTGCATGTTTTAATCCTTTGGTTTTAGTTAATTAGGCCATTTTAATTCCTTTTTGTGTTTTTCATGTTTTTACAGGGTTTTGGAAGAAAATGAAGTAAAACTGGGTGATTTGGGCATAAAGAGAGAAGATGGGAAAAGTTGGAACTCCCTGATACTGCCATCAATCGCAGGGTTCCTGCGATCGAGCTCAATACCCGAGAGGACATAGCACAAAGCAAGCCAGGAACGATCGAGCGCATGCTAGAAGAAGGATTGATCGTAGACCTGAGATCAAGCGCACACGGGCTGCGATCGAGCGCACCCAGTGCGCAGGAGACAAACCAAGGTGGCGGCTAAGATGTCCCTATTTCCATATTAGGGTTTTCCAACTCCCAATTGTAATAGGATTGAAACCCTACGAAATCCCTAGGGTTTACTACTTTTCCAAGGACTTCTAAAGCCTATAAATAGACTCTTAAGCCTTTAGAATAGAGGAGTTTTTTGCAAGGAGAGAATAGGAGCTCGTCAAGTTCAAGTCTTGGGTTTATTCTTTTCCTTTCTTTTCTTTTATTTCATGAAGATGTTTAACATCAACTTTATGTGTAGATAATTTAATTAGTAGGGCTTGATTGAAGCCCTAGTTATGTTTTGTTAATATTTCAATATTGGCACCTTTGTGATGATCTTGTTGTGCTATTTAACTTGATTAATACCTGCTTGCATGAATTCCTCATATGTGTGTGCCTGATCAACATATGCATGTGGTATGTGATGAGTGCCAAATATTGCATATTTGGACCCCTTAATTTGCATTTGCTAAGCCTTTAGCTTTAGTATTTTCTGATGTTTTGGTTAGTTTTGGTGTTTTAGTGATTTGCAAGTCGTTAAGAGGAAAATGCGGCTTTAAGGTGATATTTGCAACTCATTCTGGGGCTTAAGACACTTCATGGAGCATTGGTAGCAAATTGGGATCAAGCGATGATTCGCACTCGACGAGTCCCACTAAAAAGGCCATATCTTGAGTTGTATAGCTCGGATTGAGGTGATCTTGGTGTCATTGGAAAGCTAACTCAAAGATCTACAAATTCATATCACAAGAGTAGGCAAATTCTGACTGGAAGTGCGCTCGAGCGCACATTTAGTGCGATCGAGCGCACTCGCGCCCGCGCAGCAAAACACATGTTGCACAAGTGCGATCGAGCGCACTCGGCCGACCTGGCAGCGCTAAAACCCTAAAATTAGCTTATAAATATCATTCTTTTTCATTGTAAATGGGGGAAGATGAGCCGGGGGTGCCGTACGTTGTCAAAATTCATGTTTTCTAGGTTTTTGGGGCGTTTGTTTCGTTTTCCATTGTAAGTTTTATCTTTCTCATGATGTCAATTGAATTGGTGATTATTTTTGTTATCATGAGAGGCTAAATCTTTCAACTAAGGTTGAAGATGAAGCTTCCTCACTGACAAACTCATGTATTCTCGTATTTTGTTTATACAATTTTGACTTGGAATAAGGATGTTGTAGATTTTCATTCAATTGCTTGATTTATATCTTTTAATTGAATGTGATGAACTATTATGTGTTGGAGTTGGATATTTGATGTGTTTCATCCTTCGGATACATCAAATCATTCGTTTGAAATCGGATATCCGTTGTGATTCGTTAATCAAACGGATACATAGGATGATTTAATTTCGAATCGGACATTTGTTGTGATTTGTAAAAATGGGTGGATTCATTGAATGATTTAAACTTGATATTGGTAAAACATCGAATATAGTTTTTCGATTGTAGGAACAAATACGAGAATATAGAGTTAAGATTTGGCGAAGTGAATTCTAAAACCTTAGTGTTCTTTACCATTTTATTTCATCATTTTCTTTAGTTTATGTTTTATTTGTGCACGACAAAAATCACGAAATTCGGAACTAGGTTAAAATAGAGTTGGTTTAAATAGAAATTGGTTTACACAACACAAATCCCTGTGGATCGACCTCGCACTTGCACACACGCTATATTGCACACGACTCGTGCGCTTGCGAGTACAATTAAATTTGTACATCAGTATGGACTAGTTAGTTAAATAAATTTGGATGGCCGAGTCCTGGGTTTAACATAAGTAACAAAATAAATCCACACCGGGTTCTTGGATTAATCAACATGGGGAACCAGGAGTAGATGTCATGCCCTAAGCCTCGTGTATTTGTCGATTTCCATAGAACATATGCTTTCCTAAGGAACAACTTAGTATAAATCATGCTAAATCCCTCAGGAATGAAAAGAGTTAGAGTAGATGCTATGCCTAACTTGTTGCTTAGGGAAATCTATAGCTTTAGGAGTATACGCCATGCCCTAAGGTTGACAAACATTAGATATGCATAACCTGATTAAAGCATTGGCATATTGTTATATTAGCTAAACATAATTAGTGGTGGATATCAAAGCCCTACCCTTTATTATCATCACTTCAAAAATCAATCTTTGTTTTGCTTTTGCTTAAGGATCTATTTTGAAACATAAATTCAGCAATCCTCGTGAGAATGATCCTGTACTTGCACCATGTACTACTATGCTGACCTTGTGCACTTGCAGGTAAAACGTACAAATTATTATCTATTAATTTAGGTAATATTTTGCACAACACAACCTAGCATAGCTCTTTGATCCGATGCAATGTGGCGTATTATTTAATGCTCGCAAGCTCTTCATTTTCGCCGCATACTCCTACACAGTTAACACTTTCAATATGTTAATACTAACACAATTACACTTAATGACACTACACAACACAAAGAGTTTAACTCATAACCTACCTTATTCTCCTGGCTACACCATCTCTCCAATAAGATATCCATGTCGATAGCATTGTACGCGCCTAGCGTCTCTCCCCCCAATCTTGCCCATACAGTGTCCGGAGTATCTTGCTCCGTAATGACACAAATGTTTTTAAGGTCATGCCTCCAAGTCCGCAGCTTTTTGCCCATGTCCCGAAATGCTTCATTCTTGACGGCTTTCAAGTTGTATTCGGGCGTGACGAAAAATTATGCCTACACAAGTTCAACATTGAGAAATTAAAAAAACCTAAAATATGTGTATATGTATATAGATATAAACACACATATATATGTGCAACTTAGAGCGTATATATACATATATACATTAGGAGTGTTTGACATAATATGCAATACATACCATCAAGGCGTCCCAAATATCCTCCTTCGTACGCTTCGGTACCTTTGTCCAATCGTCCGGTATTCAGACATAATTTCCACTCCTTACTACGTCTCTGGTCATCCGTTTAAACCTCAAGGCGCTAAATCCAACGGGCTGCAATGATGTATTGTACTCCATTATGATCCGTTTGCCGGCGGGGACTCCCGGCAGCCTATGCGAGTCAAGAATGGTGAACACCTCAATAATGGTGTTTCCATCAAAATCGGTACCTAACAAATTAAAAATTACCAATGTAAGTTATTTCTAATTCAATACTAACTAACAAGTAAATTAAGACCTAATATGCACGACATTTAAGCATATACACTTACTTATGGTCCGGACCTGCCGAGGGCCTAACCGGTCATCGAGAGCAGGGTCGGTGGGGTGCGGGTCATCCGTGGCCCGTGCCCCACTAGGCATGTCTTCCTCGGCATCTATGAAGTTGTAGTTGTAGTTAAATATAATTGATATCATACCAATATAATTAGAAACTTTCAAAACTTTCAAAACTTTCAATCTTTAAAAAAACTTTGGGACCTGCGCTATGCTAGCTATATAGCCGCTCGACATCGCCTTGAGAACTTTGTTGTAACTCGCTGTACAGATATGAATCAAGCCGATACCCCATCTGGGCCATGCCTGCCCGACCATATGGAGCATGGACAAGGATCTCCCCTTCCATAGCAGCTGGAAGAACTGGTCGATATCCTTCCTACATCCCTAGAAGCTGAGCAACGTCTTGTTGCTCGCTGTCATCAAGTTGGCCTGCCGGAGACCCATGCGACATAGACTGCCGCACTACGGACGAGCCCCTGCGTGCTCTGGTCTTCCCCCTAGTACTCATGGTGCCCTATGAAAAACACCACAAACCCAATTAATTTCGTATACAATGTATGAAATATTCACTACCTTACGTATGCATGACTCATAATGCTACATGAGATATATATCAGATTTTACCAAATGCACAGCTTAATTAAGTGTGTTGATGTAATGTTCATGTAGTGAACAACTACCAATCAAAACATAAATATAAAACAATATATATATATACTCAACTTTTATTCAGTCACATACGCTTCAATTGAATCTAAGTCGTGTCTGACGTATTCGATATGATCCTGCAGATTGTGATCAAAATTTCTGGTCAATAGGAGAGGCTCACACTCGTGGTAATTGGCACATGAATCTTGATGTCCTTCACCCTGACCAACGTCGTATATGTTTCTAGGTTTGGTCCTTACTGCGCAAGCCCAATCTAGGCACCTATCATCTTGTACGTAAAATACCTGGTCAACTTGTGAAGTTAGCACATACAGCTCATCAAAAACCAGTTCTCCCGTGTGGACAAGGTTTTTGAAGTTGACAAGTATTATGCCATACTCATCCACCTTGTACCCCTTGTCCCTCGTATTGTCTACCCAATTACACCTGAACATAACGTACTTAGTCCTATCGTAGTACTCAACCTCAAGTACTTCCATTAACTTCCTGTAGTACGTGTCGCCATCAAGAGTCGGCACACACACCCCGCTATTTTGAGTCCTCTTTCCGGCATCATATGCAATAGTGCGAAACAACTTGCCGTTAACCACATATCTATTGTATCTGACTGCTGCCTCCCTCGGCCCTCTACAATGCATTACCAATTTGTCATTGTTGTGCAAATTTATTTAACTCGTAAGTGCACGAATCAATTGTAGTTTAATGGATTGCAAGTGCGAGGATGAACCCACAAAGAATTGTATTTTTGAAAGAGAAATTTAAATCTAAACTAATTAAATCCTAACCTAGTTCCAAAAGGGTTTTAAATTTTGGGTTTTTTAAATTAAAAGATAAACATAAACTAAATAAAATAAAACAAAAGGTAAAGACTAAGGTTTAGGAATCTACACTCACCAAATCATTACAACATACTCCATGTTCATCAATATTTATCCGAAGCTCTTACAATTTAAATCTTATGTATGTTTTACTATACTTCAAAGAATTAATCAAAACCATCCCATGTATCCATTCATTGGCCAAATCACAAAAGGAATCCAAATTCAATTGAAACACCAGATGTATCCGTAGAACAAATCACAAGGGATATCCAATTTTTATGAGTTAAAAACCAAGCAATTAATCATATGAAATTATCTCAAATCATCACATGTATCCGTGAATCACAAGAGATATCCAAGAATCACTCCATACATTAATTACAAGTAAAACAATTGAAATATAAAACTCAATAAAATCGGATAAATAAAGACTTACATAAAAGTGATGTCGTTCTTCATCGATGAGTCTTCATCCCCAACCTTAGTTGGGAATTTAGCTCCACATAAAAATAAAACCTAAACTAAAGAAAACCTAAACTAAAAAGAAAAACTTCAAAAGAATTTTGCTCTTTAGGATTGTGTATATTTTCTTGAATGCAAAGAGGTCTATTTATAGGCTTAGGAAAGTCCTAAAAGTCTTATTAAACCTAGATAATTCGGAGGTCTGTCTTCCAGTCAAAATAAAAGCCTAAAATCGGAATAGGATTCGTCCAAATTTGTGTTATTTAATTGCGGGGAAATTTTGGCATAGTAACTGTTCAAATTAGGAAAATCATATTTCACAATGAATTGTAGTATTTTGAGTTAGCTTTCCAATGCTTCTTGAATCACTTTAATCTGATATTTAAGTAGAAAGTTATAGTCAAAATACTGAGACATGTACAGAATCTGAATTTGAATCCAATCCGAAATCTTATCCAATCTGATCTTTAATCCGATTTAACCTTTTCTTGGATTTGGTTAGACTTAACCACATCATCTAGGTCTTCTCAAAGTATGCTTTCTTTCAAACTTTGCATGTTTCCCTTTAAAGCTGTACTTTTTCTTCAACGACCTACAAAACACTAAAAACACAAAACATTAAATAACGACACAACTAAAGGATTAACTAATGCAAATAAATGGGTCCAAATATGCAATATTTGGCACTTATCAGTCACCAAGTTCCTTCCTGGATCGCTCATCCAATCGATCGACCTGTAAATATATTACGTACAATGGAAACGCACGGTTAGTAACTTTAGTTGATTTGAAAAACAGCACACAAATAACTCCGACAATTGCTTTTGTTAAACATCACATCATTCTTACGTAGTCATAGTACCACTCGGAAAACAAGTCATAATGTTGAATTTCCAACTGATCCTCTGTTGTTCGTCCCCTATTGCATGATCGCCTAAGCATATCCATGTGCATCCTACAATTCAAAATTATGTTAATTATAATTCAATACGAGCAATATTACAAGTTCATTGATCATACAATGTGCCAGCGAAGGATCTCGACTTACGTCCGCAATTGATGAAACTCGTCCGAGTTGAGTCGGACTCGTGTTCCATGTCCCTTTGAACCATTCGGATTTCTTTGTATCCTATTATGAAAGGTTGGTGTGTTCTATAAATATCTCGAACAAAACGTCACCAACTCAGTTGCTATGTAGCCCTCCGCAATGTAGCCCTCTGCAATGCAGCCCTCAGGAGCCGCTTTGTTGCGCACATTATATTTGAATACTTCAAGGCTCCTAAATATGAACCAATACAATCAACAAGTTCAGTTATTACTTGTCTTGTATTGGAGTAAAACCCAAAAATGCAAGAATATCCGTAAACAAATTTTACCTCTCTGCTAGATACATCCATCTATATTGTACTGGTCCACCGAGTCGGCATTCACGGATAAGATGCACGACCACATGAACCATGCTAGTAAAAAAGCTGGGGGCAAAAATCTGTTCCATCTTGCATAACGTGATACAGACGTCACCCTGTAGTCGGTCAATATCCTCTTGTGTCAATGTTGTTGAACATAGGCCACTGAAGAATGTAGACATCTCAACAAGAGGTCTAACCACGTTGCTTAGAAGTGATCCACGCAATGCAATAGGTAGAAGCTGCTGCATAAGTACATGACTGTCATGACTCTTTAACCCCGATATCATACGATCCTTAAGTCGTATACAACGAGAAATGTTCGAGGCATGTCCGTCAGGCACCCTTACATTTTGTAGCACTTTCAAAAAATGTGTTTTATCATCCTTGGACATCATGTGGGTAGCTTGTTGCATATAGGTCTTACCATGCTCGCCAGAAAATGGATGAAGTGTACGTCTCAAACCCATTTCTTGCCAATCTAAGCGGGCAACGAGGTTGTCCTTCGTTTTCCCTAGAATGTCCAGTATTATACCAAGTATGTTGTCCATCACTTTTTTCTCTATATGCATAACATCAAGATTGTGCCGCACTAAATTATCTTTCCAATACGGCAACCTAGAGAAAATACTTTTCTTCTTCCACACTACATTAGAAGTATTCATCTTCTGCTTCTTTCCTTTTTCTTTGTCAGCCTGCCTTTGACCGGCGTTCTCATCCCCAAACACCATCCCTTCTAATTGGCTCATGATTTCATCTCCACTTGGCACATCAGGGGCACATTCTAGTTCTACGTTGCCGTCAAATGTTCTTTTGTTCCGCCTCCACGGATGATCCATAGGCAAGTATCGCCTGTGCCCCATATAACACCATTTATGGCCATGTTTTAACCATTTCGACCTTGTCGAGTGCATACAGTAAGGACATACCTTCTCACCCTTGGTCAACCATCCAGACAAATCTGCGTATGCTGGGAAGTCATTAATTGTCCACATCAAATGCGCTCGCATAACAAAATTATTTTTCTTTGAAACATCATATGTGCGTACCCTTACATTCCATAATTCTTGTAACTCCTCAATTAAGGGTTGAAGGTAGACATCTATATCCATTTCAGGTGAATTTGGGCCTAGGATAATCAATGATAGAATGAAAGACGTCTGTTTTATGCACATCCAATGAGGCAAGTTGTATGGCACAAGCATTACAGGCCAAGTGCTGTGAGATGTGCTCATGTTTCCAAATGGATTAAATCCATCCGAGGTTAGTCCGAGCCTTACGTTCCTACTCTCCGCTGAAAACTTCAGATGTAAACTGTCAAATGACTTCCATGCTTCGCCGTCGGCCGGATGCCTCAATACGTCGTTCTTAGTGTGGCCTTCTGCATGCAACCTCATAAAGCATGCAGTATGCTCTGACATAAACAACCTCTATAGTCGTGGTATGAGTGAAAACCACCATAACACTTTCACCGGACGTTTCTTGCCCAACGATATGGGTTGACCATCCTTATCTAAATTGATTGCATTCATCCATTTAGATTTTTCACATACGGTACATGAATCCAACTCCTTATTGCCCTTCCAAAATCTTCTCATACCCGAGTCTCATATCTCGTAAAAACTTTTTCGCCTCATATGTATTAACTGGCAGAGTTTCATTACTCTCAGGCAACAACTAATTGATGAACTCTAAGAAAGCCGAGAAAATCGAGTTACTAAGTCCACCAACACACTTCAAGTTGTACAGGTGAACAGTCGCACTTAGTTTGCTATGTTTTGTCCCACTATGAAGTGGTTTCTCCACCTTTTTAAGAAGGTCGTAATACTTTAGTGCGTCACCTTCAGCGACTTCTTCATTCACAATTTCTTCACCCCCTTGCACCACGACTTGAGGCTCACAATTGTCTTCCCTGACTACTTCGTGCATGCTGAATAAATCCCGCAACATTATGTGCATGTCTCCACCCTGATTTGCGCTTGCACTCGCATCCGAGGCCGGGTGATTGGAATTAGACCCTGTATGAAGACCCTGTACATGCTTTTCACCGTGATAGTACCAAAGTGTATATTCCGTCATCATTCCTTTTCCCCCTGTCAAGTGGTCGAATACGAAACCTAGCGGGTGGCGCCGATTATTTCGACAAACCTTACAAGGGCAATAAATGAATCTATCAGGGGTTCTACAGTTACTAACTTCAAACTCCACAAACAATCTACACCCGTCTCTGTATTCCCTCGTACCCCTAGACTTTGTCATCCAACTCTTGTCCATTTTTCTCTATGTACATAAATTAAGAATAAGTATATAAGACTTAAAAATGTATACCTAATTTCAAGCACATGCACATATATAAACATAAACCTAAATATTTGAACCGCATAAAAAATATAGACCTATATATTCTCATATAGGTTTAAATTGTTTATGTCCAAATATATATACATATTCATGCGTATCTACATTCATGCGTACCGAAGTGTGTATTTATAACACTTATCTATTATAATTCATCTAGAAAAACCAATGAAAAAAAAAATACTCGATCCAAATTTAAGCAGTTTGTTTGGTGGAGACCCTAAACAAGTTAATAATAGCTAGGTTATTTTATAAGGTTGTTCTATTACATCTACCGAGCTAAGTTCGTTATAAGGACCCTAAATACAATAAATCTAGCTTAAATGTCGTTAAACTTTGGCATTAGTAGGTGATGACATGGTCATACAACTCTTTTGTTTGGTTTATTTATTTATTTTTTATACGATATATATAAAGGTTAAAAGAATTTTGAGTGTCTTGCAAATATGGTAAATGGTTTCGTAACATTTTTTGTTGGGATTAATGTTTCTTGGGTTATTGACACATTAGATTAATTTTTTTCATATTAATCACAATTTTAACAAAATTCCAATTCGTTTTTAGGTAATATTAATTTTAATGCGTTATATTTCAACTTTAAAAATCTAAGTTCCTCAAACCAAAAGTTTAATCCTTCTTGTATGGGTTTTTTGTTTGAAAAAATAATTTATGTGGGATAGAATTAAGTTAAAATCGAATTGAATATATTTTGCATGTGTTTTAGATTATGTGTTAAATTATGATTAGATTTGTTTAAAAAACTCAAAACAAAAGTGTGAAAGAAAAAAATAGTCTAGATCACAAAGTCATGACTTTTTACTTATTCATTTGAATATTAATCATTCCTTTCAATATTAAGACAAACTAACTTTTAATATTAATTAAACAAAGTCTTAAATTAAATCTCTATAAATATTATATATCACCACGTACTACACGTACTTAGAAGGTCAAACGATTGAAATGAATGATTAAAATTGACATAATGTTCTATAAACTCCTTACTAATAATCCAACATTTTTAGTTTAAAAAAAAAAAAAAAAAAAAAAAAAAAAAAACTTTGACTTTGAAAAACAATTATATTTTGAAACAAAATATAGCTAACTATTATCATTTGCATGCATGTACATATCAATGTACAATAAGTAATTTAATAATAAATATATACAAAAAAAAAACAAAAAAACAAACACCTCGATTAAATACCATGAGAATACTTTCAATCCAATGCATTTAACAAAACATCATGCAGTTCGCTTACGACAAATAAAACATAAAATTAGAAGTAAAACCACACCACTTTTACACCACACTTTTACACACACACACATATATATATATATATATATATATATATATATATGCTCTTGAGGAGATGGAGAGATTGTGGGAAGCAGGTTTAAATGGGAGAATGTAGGAGGGGCAGTATGTGGCAGTGGAGCTGGCCCGTAGGAGATGAGGGAGATGAGCTGAGACCTAATGACAAGAGATGTGCTAGCTGAAGAGAGAGAAAGCGAGAGAGATAAAGGAAGAAAAAGTGGAGAAAGCGTCGAAATTTGAGGAGGAGAAAGAAAAAGGAAAAAAAAAAGAAGTGAGAGTAGGGAGAGAAATACCTGCCACAACTAATAATGAAAGGGAGAAGAGGGAAAGAAGCTCCGCATCTCTCAAACAATAAATAGAGGAGGTGGAAGCGATAGGACGTGATAGCAGTAACCTTCCTGAAGGCTACCACCTCGGCATCTCAAACACGTCGAGGGGATCCCCGAAGCGTGCTACATATGGCTATGTATCTGAAGCATTTTCAATAATGGCGTGTCGGTGCTCCTCTCTCTCTCTGCTCAAAATTGCTTATTGAAGGAATATAAAAGAAATTATGACGTGGCAAAGATGGCACACCATAAATTTTCTATAAACGAGCCGTAAACGGCACGTCAGAATTTCTTTTAACAATTTTTTTTTTTTTGGAAAATTCAAACTAAATAATAAGGTGATCGTAAAAATTATTAACAATAGTAAATAAGATGAATGAAGATATCTTAATTAAGTAACTCAATAAGTAAGATGTGGTTAACCCACACTGATCTAATTCTAAATAAAAATTTAATAACGTGCATGGTTCAAACTTAAAGGATATATAACATTTTCCTCGTTCGTTTAGAATCTGATTAAAATAATTAAATTAACATTATTGATGTTGAAGTTTTAACATATATATAATATGAGAATAACTTCTATAGGGTCGTGGCACAAACCAAGGCCTTTGTGCCCTCCAATAAGAAGGCGACACATCAGTGTGGAACACTATAACAAAAATATGGTATTTCACCTAATCTTTTTTTTAGAATACCTAAAACAAAACACTTTCTAGAATAACATTTTCATATTTTTCTCCGAAACCGCTCCAACCACCAACCTGCCACCGGAGACGTCGCCGGAGACAACGCCGGCCGGTACAAAAAAAGCCGGAGATGACAGATATAACCCCTACAGAAAACGCTGGGTAAGAACCAAGCTCCTCCTCCCTCTCTCCAGTGCCCCTCTCTCTCCCTGGCGACAGTAGAGAAATTTTTTTTTCTCTGCTGCCCTATTTCACTGCTGCCGGGCAACAGAAATTTTTTTTTTCTGTTTTCTGTTGCCCGGCAGCAGAGAACAGAGAAAAAAAAATTTCTCTGTTGCCCGGCAGCAGAGAAAAAATTTGTTCTCTGCCGCCGGGCAACAGAGAAAATATTTTTTCTCTGCTGCCAGGCAACAGAGAACAGAGAAAAAGGGCAGCAGAGAAAAAAAAATTTCTCTGTACAGAGAAAATATTTTTTTCTTTGCTGCCGGGCAAGAGAGAACAAAGAAAAAAAATTTCTCTGTTGCCCAGCAGCAAAATTTTTTCAGCAACAAAATTTTCTATGATCTTTGCTTTTGTTTTATGAATATTTTGAGCTCTGTGTAAAAAAAATAGAACTATTTCTTTCTTGTAATGATCATCTCACCGGCAGCAACAGAGAGTTTGAGTTGTCTTGGTAGGGTAGGATCTATGGCTAATGTATGGTTGGTTTGGGTTTTTATTTTTATTTTTTTTTTACGTCGTAAAGGCACTAGTTTTGGTTGAAGAAGGTTATATTTATGTTTAGAGATTTTAGTATTTATGATTAAAGAATATTGCTATCTTCTTGCAGGATCTCTAAGATGAGTATTAATGTTGAAGAACTTGCTAAAAGTTCATGTTGTGATGATTTTATTGAAGATGAGCATGTTGACAAAGAAATGATAAAGGATCAAAACGTCTGGTGCCTCTCTCTCTCTCTCTCACTGGCGGCAATAGAGATTTTTCTCTCGTACTCCCTCGCTCTCACACACCGGTGAGAGAGAGAGGGAGCACGAGAAAGTTTTTAAGGCGGACCAGCGGTGGCGAGGAACACTACGAAGATAATGGGGGGAGGGATGAGTTGGAGTTCTTTGAGGGGGATGATGATGTTTTTGTTGGTGTAGTATTGGGTTGGTTGTGATTAAGAGAAAGGAAGTATCTTTTTGTCAATTTAACATAGGATCTTACTCGGCAACTAGTATTTGCCTTTTTGTATTTTGGTTGCCTGAAGGTGAATTGTTATTGTGATCAGTTTGCTTTGATTATGAATTTATGAAGTTCATAAAGCTAATGCTGTGAGTATGGTATAGTTTTCTAATCTTCTAGATGAAAAAAAATGTCTTGGAACAATTGTCAATGATTTTCTTCTTGTATTTTTACTGCCCATTGTGAATGATTTTTCTGTCTGGATATTATTGAAGTAGTGATGTATGAATCTTAATTTTGGGTTGCTTTTGTGATAGTTTCAACCCCTGTTTAGGAATGAATGAATTTGATGAATGTTGTATGAGACTGATGAATATCAAAGCTTAAAGTTGATGTTTTTGTTAAATTACAGGTTGCTTCTGTGAAAAATTCCAAGAGTAATATTTGATGGTGATGTTGTTGAAAGTCTACTCAAGCTGCTCTGCAAGACCAATTTTGTTTTTTTTTTTGTCAGAATTTGGGTCTTTGCATGAACTTTTCACTTAAATTCCTAAAGAACTGCATCAATCCTTACATTTAGTTTGTGTGGGACACTATTCATGATCTGGCTGATATACTTTGCTTGGAAAGTTGAGCTGCTTAGTGAGTTTTCTTGTTGATTGGAGAACATTTCTTTTTAGAATGAGCCAAATTTATGCAAGAAGCTAGCCAACTATAAAGCAACCAAATCTGACAAAAGAAACAAAATTGGTCTTTTAGTCAAATTCCTATTTGCCGAGCTTGTTAATATGTTGTAATTCCTTTCCCAAAGGTGCAGTCTACGCTGTCTGTCATCCACTCTTCTCCTGATTTAATTTACTTAGCAAAAAATGTATAGGCTATTGTACTTATAGTCCCTCTACAATATTGTCCCGAGCATAATGCACTCATTGCACACTAAGAGGTGTAAAATTTCAAAAGGTTAAGACAATACAATAAAATTATTAAATGTAATTATTAAATCAATATGGTATATAACACATTCCCTCACATTCTTCCTTACTCCAAATAAGTGAGATACAATACATAAAATATTTAATTAAAATAAGATATAGATTGAGAATTCAAACTCTATTATCACTTGATTACCAAAAACGCTGATGTCAAAAAAACCAATCACATATAGCCACGTAAAATGCTGATGTCAAAAAAACCAATCACATATAGCCATGTTCAGCCATATTCTGATAATAATAATTAAAAAAAAAAAAAAAAACTACATACAACCATATCTTATGTATTACAACCTCACAAAAAAAGACCACACCACACAAATCACAGTAACTTCAATGAGTTCCATAGGCGTTGATGTTATCTGCACCAATATCAACTATAGTAGATGAACATACATGATCTTGGGACATGTCAAATGTCGTAGTAAAGGGATACTCCATAGTTGGCAAAGAGCACTGTAAATAATTCATAAATAAATAAAATTAGATCATGGACAAAAATGATCTTGATGGAGGATATGTTATAAAAAATATTTACCTTTACTAAACTTTGCTGATCTATCAACCCCAAGTTAGTTGGCCTCAAATTTGTATTTGAAATATCCCTATAAAAAATAAGATTTTAATGCTAATTAAATCAAAATGCATTTTCATGTAAATTATTGTAAATCAAAGAAATTTATAAGAGTACCTTGCTTGCTTATGTGAAGGGCACTTGGTTCTCACATGCCCCGTCTTCTTGCAAATGGAACATGTCCTTTTCTTGATTGCTTGATTTTCTTTTGGATTTTTTTGTCTCAAAGATTTGGGTTTTCCTCTACAACTAACATGTGGAGGATCTTGCAAAGTGAATGCAAGGTTTGATAGTACTTGGCTGTTCAACACGGGACCCTCGGCACTTCCTACATTAGCATCATTTATATCTTTATGACAATCATCATCCATTGTCAGAATCTCATGATGAAGCTTTTGTAAACTAATGCTAAAATGATCATATTTTCTTTTTGATTGGCAACCCACTTCTACAACTTCATAAAATTGCAACATTAAGCTATTTCTCATCAAGTTGGAAGAATTTTGTGTTTCTACTTGTATATCATCACTAGAAATGCCATGTATAATGCGACTCTTGGCATTGATCGTCCATCTCTCTAAGACATAATGTTGAGGAATAGTGTCCACCAAAGATTTCTTCAAAAAAATTTGAAGGATGTGCCTACATAGAATTCCAACAAATTCAAACTTGTGACATGTACAAGTAGCTTTCTTCTCAAGGACTTCAAATGCAACTTCATAAAATGGACTTTCTCTCCCATGAAGGGCCACCCTATATATCTTCACCCCTCCTTCTTCCCGATGTTTGGATGAGTGGTAATTTTGACTATTAAATAACTCTTCTTGAAACATCAAAAAAGACTCTCTTGTGTAAACCTTTGCCGCCTCTACTTCCATCTTGTAACATGTTTTTATAATCGGTTTCGAAGTTTTTGTCTTGACATCTCTTTCTTTCTCTTTAAAATAACGTGCATCCAAGGCCTTCTCATATTGATATACAAAGTCACTCACCATTGTGCTCGAACGAACATAATCCTTAAAAAACTTATTCATACTCTCACTTCGTTGAGTTGTAGACATGCCAGCGCAAAATGTGGTTCGCAAGTAAGCCGGCATCCATTTTTCACGCCGCATATAAAGTTTTTTCAACCAATCATTCTCTCCCAATTCATACTTGCCAACAATTTCACTCCATTCCATCTCAAATTCTTCAATTGTGATTGTATTATGAATACAATGTCGAAAGTCTATTTGAAATGATGGATATTTATTATATATATAAGCTAAATGTTCTGGAACCTTTTGTAAAACATGCCATAAACACAATCTATGAGTGGTATTTGGTAGTACCTCTGCAATTGCCTTACTCATAACCTTGTCATCATCAGTGATAATCGTAGAAGGAGCACGTCCAAGCATTGCTTCAAGCCATGTTTTCAACAACCACATATAAGATTCAACCATTTCATTTACAAGCAAAGCACATCCAAACATCACAGATTGGTGATGATGGTTAACTCCAGTAAAAGGAACAAAAGGCATCTTATAACAATTTGTCAAATAGGTAGCATCAAAAGTAACAACATCTCCAAAATATTGGTATGCAACTCGTGATCTAGCATCTGCCCAAAAGCAATTGCCCATGTATCCATTTTCATCCACTTGGATTGCGTAAACAAAACCTGGATTTTTGCTTTGTCTCTCGAGAAAATAATTGTACATTTTTTGTGCATCTCCCTCTCCAAAAAGAAATCTTCTTCTATTTCCCAAATAATTTTGAACATCTTTAGCAATACAACCAACATTATAGTCACCACCAGATTTTTCACTCAACACCGACATTATCTTCCTTGGAGGTACACCAGATTTATTGAGTGTGTCTATAAGACTTTTTTGGGCACTTGTTACCACTCTATGTCCACGAAGCAAACTTGTACTTCTAGGACTAAGGAGATCATGATTATGTTCAGTTTTGAACTTACATACAATCCATTTTAATCCCACTTTCTTTAAACCCATAATTGCTTTACATCCTATCCTTGTTTCTGCAGGTTTCGGGTTTTTATAGGTTTTCTCTTGATAACTTTTATGACGAAATCCGTCCCTTGAACAAACATATTCTATCCCAATTACTGACTTATCCTTCGCTAGTCGAGAATGACTTGTTCGAATGCTAAAACCATTTCGCCTTGCATAAGCATTATAACATGCATGAGCATCTTCTAATTCATCAAATTCCATATCAAGACATGGTTCCTTAGGACCATTATATGAGGCAAAGCTCGCAATTGGTTGCTTAAAATCATTTTGATCTTTTATCATTTCTTTGTCAACATGCTCATCTTCAATAAAATCATCACAACATGAACTTTTAGCAAGTTCTTCAACATTAATACTCATCTTAGAGATCCTACAAGAAGATAGCAATATTCTTTAATCATAAATACTAAAATCTCTAAACATAAATATAACCTTCTTCAACCAAAACTAGTGCCTTTACGACGTAAACAAAAAAAAATAAAAAAACCCAAACCAAACCAAACCAACCGTACATTAGCCATAGATCCTACCCTACCAATACAACTCAAATTCTCGGTTGCTGCCGGTGAGATGATCATTACAAGAAAGAAATAGTTCTATTTTTTTTACACAAAGCTCAAAATATTCATAAAACAAAATCAAAGATCATAGAAAATTTTGTTGCTGAAAAAATTTTGCTGCCGGGCAACATAGAAAATTTTTTTCTTTGTTCTCTCTTGCCCGGCAGCAAAGAAAAAAATATTTTCTCTGAACAGAGAAATTTTTTTTTCTCTGCTGCCCTTTTTCTCTACTGCTGGGCAACAGAGAAAAATATTTTTCTCTGTTCTCTGTTACCCGGCAGCAGAGAAAAAATATTTTCTCTGTTGCCAGGCGGCAGAGAACAAATTGTTTCTCTGCTGCCGGGCTCTGTTGAGCAGCAGAGAAAAAAAAATTTTCTCTACTGCCGCCAGTGAGAGAGAGGGGCACCGGAGAGAGGGAGGAGGAGCTTGGTTCTTACCCAGCGTTTTCTGTAGGGATTATATCTGTCATCTCCGGCTTTTTTTGTACCGGCCGGCGTCGTCTCCGGCGGCGTCTCCGGTGGCAGGTTGGTGGCTGGAGCGGTTTTGGAGAAAAATATGAAAAGGTTATTCTAAAAAGTGTTTTGTTTTAGGTATTCTAAAAAAAAGATTAGGTGAAACACCATATTCTTGTTACAGTGTTCCACGCTGATGTGTCGCCTTCTTATTGGAGGGCACAAAGGCCTTGGTTTGTGCCACGACCCTATAGAAGTTATTCTCATATAATATATATATATATATATATATGTTAAAACTTCAACATCAATAATGTTAATTTAATTATTTTAATCAGATTCTAAACGAACGAGGAAAATGTTATATATCCTTTAAGTTTGAATCATGCACGTTATTAAATTTTTATTTAGAATTAGATTAGTGAAAATATGAAATTGTCATCGTGCCCGTACTATATATAAAACTGTTTGTTGTACACTAAAACAATTTTGTAAAATGGTCCGATTGATTGACTAGAAAAGAAG
>NC_081548.1:11993931-12039746 GCF_901000735.1 Corylus avellana | reverse complement strand
ATACAACAAAAAAAAAAAAACAGAAAAAAAATATATATAAAAGAAATTCTTACGTGCCAAAGATGGTAGGCCAGAAATTTTCTAACGAGCCACATATGGCACGTCAAAAAGTTTTAACTAATTTTTTGCACGGCATAATTTCTTTTAACTAATTTTTTATTTTTTTTGTTTGGCAAATTCAAACTAAATAATAAGGTGATGGTAAAAATTATTAACAATAGTAAATAAGATGAATGAAGTTTTGAATCGTTCCTCGTTCCTTTGGAATCTTATTAAAATAATTAAAATAACATTATTCATATTGAAGTTTTGATATATATATATATATGGGCAGGAGGAATCAAATATCAAATTGTCATCGTGCCCGTATTATATATAACTATTTGTTGTACACTAAAACAGCTTTGTAAAATGGTTCGATTGATTGACAAGAAAATAAGAAGCACAAGACGAGGAAGAAAGAATTAAGAAGAAAACTTGGGTATACGTGCATTAGTAGATACAATAAAGTTATTTAATAAAATGTTAGTATTTTGAGTATCATTTTCATTTAAAATCCTTCCTAATAAAAATTTTTTTTAAAAAAAAAAAAAAAAAGTTAGGTGATATATATATGAGAATAACTTCTATAGGGTCGTGGCACAAACCAAGGCCTTTGTGCCCTCCAATAAGAAGGCGACACATCAGCGTGGAACACTGTAACAAAAATATGGTATTTCACCTAATCTTTTTTTTAGAATACCTAAAACAAAACACTTTCTAGAATAACATTTTCATATTTTTCTCCGAAACCGCTCCAGCCACCAACCTGCCACCGGAAGCGACGCCAGCCGGTACAAAAAAAGTCGGAGATGACAGATATAACCCCTACAGAAAATGCTGGGTAAGAACCAAGCTCCTCCTCCCTCTCTCCAGTGCCCCTCTCTCTCAATGGCGGTAGTAGAGAAAATTTTTTTTTCTCTGCTGCCCTTTTTCACTGCTGCCGGGCAACAGAAATTTTTTTTTTCTCTGTTCTCTGTTGCCCGGCAGCAGAGAACAGAGAACTTTTTCTCTGCTGCTGAACAGAGAAAAAAAAATTTCTCTGTTGCCCGACAGCAGAGAAAAAATTTGTTCTCTGCCGCCGGGCAACAGAGAAAATATTTTTCTCTGTTGCCCAGCAGCAGAGAAAAAAAAATTTCTCTGTTTAGAGAAAATATTTTTTTCTTTGCTGCCGGGCAAGAGAGAACAAAGAAAAAAAATTTCGCTGTTGCCCGGCAGCAAAATTTTTTCAGCAACAAAATTTTCTATGATCTTTGCTTTTGTTTTATGAATATTTTGAGCTCTGTGTAAAAAAAATAGAACTATTTCTTTCTTGAAATGATCATCTCACCGGCAGCAACAGAGAATTTGAGTTGTATTGGTAGGGTAGGATCTATGGCTAATGTACGGTTGGTTTGGGTTTTTATTTTATTTTTTATTTTTTTTACGTCGTAAAGGCACTAGTTTTGGTTGAAGAAGGTTATATTTATGTTTAGAGATTTTAGTATTTATGATTAAAGAATATTGCTATCTTCTTGCAGGTTCTCTAAGATGAGTATTAATGTTGAAGAACTTGCAAAAAGTTCATGTTGTGATGATTTTATTGAAGATGAGCATGTTGACAAAGAAATGATAAAGGATCAAAACGTCCGGTGCCTCTCTCTCTCTCACTGGCGGCAATAGAGATTTTTTCTCTCATACTCCCTCGCTCTCACACACCAGTGAGAGAGAGAGGGAGCACGAGAAGGTTTTTAAGGCGGACCGGCGGTGGCGAGGAACACTACGAAGATAATGGGGGGAGGGATGAGTTGGAGTTCTTTGAGGGGGATGATGATGTTTTTGTTGGTGTAGTATTGGGTTGGTTGTGATTAAGAGCAAGGAAGTATCTTTTTGTCAATTTAACATAGGATCTTACTCGGCAACTAGTATTTGCCTTTTTGTATTTTGGTTGCCTGAAGGTGAATTGTTATTGGGATCAGTTTGCTTTGATTATGAATTTATGAAGTTCATAAAGCTAATGCTGTGAGTATGGTATAGTTTTCTAATCTTCTAGATGAAAAAAAATGTCTTGGAACAATTGTTAATGATTTTCTTCTTGTATTTTTACTGCCCATTGTGAATGATTTTTCTGTCTGGATATTATTGAAGTAGTGATGTATGAATCTTAATTTTGGGTTGCTTTTGTGATAGTTTCAACCCCAGTTTAGGAATGAATGAATTTGATGAATGTTGTATGAGACTGATGAGTATCAAAGCTTAAAGTTGATGCTTTTGTTAAATTACAGGTTGCTTCTGTGAAAAATTCCAAGAGTAATATTTGATGGTGATGTTGTTGAAAGTCTACTCAAGCTGCTCTGCAAGACCAATTTTGTTTTTTTTTTTGTCAGAATTTGGGTCTTTGCATGAACTTTTCACTTAAATTCCTAAAGAACTGCATCAATCCTTACATTTAGTTTGTGTGGGACACTATTCATGATCTGGCTGATATACTTTGCTTGGAAAGTTGAGCTGCTTAGTGAGTTTTCTTGTTGATTGGAGAACATTTCTTTTTAGAATGAGCCAAATTTATGCAAGAAGCTAGCCAACTATAAAGCAACCAAATCTGACAAAAGAAACAAATTGGTCTTTTAGTCAAATTCCTATTTGCTGAGCTTGTTAATATGTTGTAATTCCTTTCCCAAAGGTGCAGTCTACGCTGTCTGTCAGCCACTCTTCTCTTGATTTAATTTACTTAGCAAAAAATGTATAGGCTATTGTACTTATAGTCCCTCTGCAATATTGTCCCGAGCATAATGCACTCATTGCACACTAAGAGGTGTAAAATTTCAAAAGGTTAAGAAAATAAAATAAAATTATTAAATGTAATTATTAAATCAATATGGTATATAACACATTCCCTCACATTCTTCCTTACTCCAAATAAGTGAGATACAATACATAAAATATTTAATTAAAATAAGATATAGATTGAGAATTCAAACTCTATTATCACCTGATTACCAAAAACGCTGATGTCAAAAAAACCACTCACATATAGCCACGTAAAATCCTGATGTCAAAAAAACCAATCACATATAGCCAAGTTCAGCCATATTCTGATAATAATAATAATTAAAAAAAAACTACATGCAACCATATCTTATGTATTACAACCTCACAAAAAAGACCACACCACACAAATCACAGTAACTTCAATGAGTTCCATAAGCGTTGATGTTATCTGCACCAATATCAACTATAGTAGATGAACATACATGATCTTGAGACATGTCAAATGTCGTAGTAAAGGGATACTCCATAGTTGGCAAAGAGCACTGTAAATAATTCATAAATAAATAAAATTAGATCATGGACAAAAATGATCTTGATGCAGGATATGTTATAAAAAATATTTACCTTTACTAAACTTTGCTGATCTATCAACCCCAAGTTAGTTGGCCTCAAATTTGTATTTGAAATATCCCTATAAAAAATAAGATTTTAATGCTAATTAAATCAAAATGCATTTTCATGTAAATTATTGTAAATCAAAGAAATTTATAAGAGTACCTTGCTTGCTTATGTGAAGGGCACTTGGTTCTCACATGCCCCGTCTTCTTGCAAATGGAACATGTCCTTTTCTTGATTGCTTGATTTTCTTTTGGATTTTTTTGTCTCAAAGATTTGGGTTTTCCTCTACAACTAACATGTGGAGGATCTTGCAAAGTGAATGGAAGGTTTGATAGTACTTAGCTGTTCAACACGGGACCCTCGGCACTTCCTACATTAGCATCATTTATATCTTTATGACAATCATCATCCATTGTCAGAATCTCATGATGAAACTTTTGTAAACTAATGGTAAAATGATCATATTTTCTTTTTGATTGGCAACCCACTTCTACAACTTCATAAAATTGCAACATTAAGCTATTTCTCATCAAGTTGGAAGAATTTTGTGTTTCTACTTGTATATCATCACTAGAAATGCCATGTATAATGCGACTCTTGGCATTGATCGTCCATCTCTCTAAGACATAATGTTGAGGAATAGTGTCCACCAAAGATTTCTTCAAAAAAATTTGAAGGATGTGCCTACATAGAATTCCAACAAATTCAAACTTGTGACATGTACAAGTAGCTTTCTTCTCAAGGACTTCAAATGCAACTTCATAAAATGGACTTTCTCTCCCATGAAGGGCCACCCTATATATCTTCACCCCTCCTTCTTCCCGATGTTTGGATGAGTGGTAATTTTGACTATTAAATAACTCTTCTTGAAACATCAAAAAAGACTCTCTTGTGTAAACCTTTGCCGCCTCTACTTCCATCTTGTAACATGTTTTTATAATCGGTTTCGAAGTTTTTGTCTTGACATCTCTTTCTTTCTCTTTAAAATAACGTGCATCCAAGGCCTTCTCATATTGATATACAAAGTCACTCACCATTGTGCTCGAACGAACATAATCCTTAAAAAACTTATTCATACTCTCACTTCGTTGAGTTGTAGACATGCCAGCGCAAAATGTGGTTCGCAAGTAAGCCGGCATCCATTTTTCACGCCGCATATAAAGTTTTTTCAACCAATCATTCTCTCCCAATTCATACTTGCCAACAATTTCACTCCATTCCATCTCAAATTCTTCAATTGTGATTGTATTATGAATACAATGTCGAAAGTCTATTTGAAATGATGGATATTTATTATATATATAAGCTAAATGTTCTGGAACCTTTTGTAAAACATGCCATAAACACAATCTATGAGTGGTATTTGGTAGTACCTCTGCAATTGCCTTACTCATAACCTTGTCATCATCAGTGATAATCGTAGAAGGAGCACGTCCAAGCATTGCTTCAAGCCATGTTTTCAACAACCACATATAAGATTCAACCATTTCATTTACAAGCAAAGCACATCCAAACATCACAGATTGGTGATGATGGTTAACTCCAGTAAAAGGAACAAAAGGCATCTTATAACAATTTGTCAAATAGGTAGCATCAAAAGTAACAACATCTCCAAAATATTGGTATGCAACTCGTGATCTAGCATCTGCCCAAAAGCAATTGCCCATGTATCCATTTTCATCCACTTGGATTGCGTAAACAAAACCTGGATTTTTGCTTTGTCTCTCGAGAAAATAATTGTACATTTTTTGTGCATCTCCCTCTCCAAAAAGAAATCTTCTTCTATTTCCCAAATAATTTTGAACATCTTTAGCAATACAACCAACATTATAGTCACCACCAGATTTTTCACTCAACACCGACATTATCTTCCTTGGAGGTACACCAGATTTATTGAGTGTGTCTATAAGACTTTTTTGGGCACTTGTTACCACTCTATGTCCACGAAGCAAACTTGTACTTCTAGGACTAAGGAGATCATGATTATGTTCAGTTTTGAACTTACATACAATCCATTTTAATCCCACTTTCTTTAAACCCATAATTGCTTTACATCCTATCCTTGTTTCTGCAGGTTTCGGGTTTTTATAGGTTTTCTCTTGATAACTTTTATGACGAAATCCGTCCCTTGAACAAACATATTCTATCCCAATTACTGACTTATCCTTCGCTAGTCGAGAATGACTTGTTCGAATGCTAAAACCATTTCGCCTTGCATAAGCATTATAACATGCATGAGCATCTTCTAATTCATCAAATTCCATATCAAGACATGGTTCCTTAGGACCATTATATGAGGCAAAGCTCGCAATTGGTTGCTTAAAATCATTTTGATCTTTTATCATTTCTTTGTCAACATGCTCATCTTCAATAAAATCATCACAACATGAACTTTTAGCAAGTTCTTCAACATTAATACTCATCTTAGAGATCCTACAAGAAGATAGCAATATTCTTTAATCATAAATACTAAAATCTCTAAACATAAATATAACCTTCTTCAACCAAAACTAGTGCCTTTACGACGTAAACAAAAAAAAATAAAAAAACCCAAACCAAACCAAACCAACCGTACATTAGCCATAGATCCTACCCTACCAATACAACTCAAATTCTCGGTTGCTGCCGGTGAGATGATCATTACAAGAAAGAAATAGTTCTATTTTTTTTACACAAAGCTCAAAATATTCATAAAACAAAATCAAAGATCATAGAAAATTTTGTTGCTGAAAAAATTTTGCTGCCGGGCAACATAGAAAATTTTTTTCTTTGTTCTCTCTTGCCCGGCAGCAAAGAAAAAAATATTTTCTCTGAACAGAGAAATTTTTTTTTCTCTGCTGCCCTTTTTCTCTACTGCTGGGCAACAGAGAAAAATATTTTTCTCTGTTCTCTGTTACCCGGCAGCAGAGAAAAAATATTTTCTCTGTTGCCAGGCGGCAGAGAACAAATTGTTTCTCTGCTGCCGGGCTCTGTTGAGCAGCAGAGAAAAAAAAATTTTCTCTACTGCCGCCAGTGAGAGAGAGGGGCACCGGAGAGAGGGAGGAGGAGCTTGGTTCTTACCCAGCGTTTTCTGTAGGGATTATATCTGTCATCTCCGGCTTTTTTTGTACCGGCCGGCGTCGTCTCCGGCGGCGTCTCCGGTGGCAGGTTGGTGGCTGGAGCGGTTTTGGAGAAAAATATGAAAAGGTTATTCTAAAAAGTGTTTTGTTTTAGGTATTCTAAAAAAAAGATTAGGTGAAACACCATATTCTTGTTACAGTGTTCCACGCTGATGTGTCGCCTTCTTATTGGAGGGCACAAAGGCCTTGGTTTGTGCCACGACCCTATAGAAGTTATTCTCATATAATATATATATATATATATATATGTTAAAACTTCAACATCAATAATGTTAATTTAATTATTTTAATCAGATTCTAAACGAACGAGGAAAATGTTATATATCCTTTAAGTTTGAATCATGCACGTTATTAAATTTTTATTTAGAATTAGATTAGTGAAAATATGAAATTGTCATCGTGCCCGTACTATATATAAAACTGTTTGTTGTACACTAAAACAATTTTGTAAAATGGTCCGATTGATTGACTAGAAAAGAAGAAGTAGAAGATGAGGAAGAAAGAATTGAAGAAGAAAACCTGGGTATAGTAGATACAACGACAATTTTATTTCATCTGCAAATAAATCGTTTTTTTTTTCGTCCAAAAAAAAAATAGGCATAGACCATGAAATAGGTTTTTATTTTATTAATTTCTATACTAAACGAATGGAGAATAATAAATCAAAGAAATCCGGATCGGAAGGCCAAGAGCAGAAATAGAGTTATTTAATAAAAATGTGGAAAGATTTCGAGTATCATTTTCATTTAAAATCCTTCTTAATAAAAAATAAAAGTTAGATGAAATATATATATATATAAAACAAAATAATAATAATAATAATAATTAAATCCAATAAAAAAAATAAAAGAATTTCTGACGTGCAACATATGGCACGTCAGAAAGTTCTAACGTGCATATAACGCCAGAGAATTTCACGGCTTGCCATATTATGTCGAATTTCTTATATATATATATATATATATATATATATATATATATATTCAATATCATGTTTTTTTTTTAATAGAAACTAATATAATGATAGAAATGTGTACTAAATTATCAAGTACATGCATATTGATGCAGGAGAATAATAATAATAAAGTAGATTTATTATTTATGTTTTAGTTTTCCTTTTTCAATAAGGATTGGGTTTTTCCTTTCCTATTAGGATTTGCTTTTCCTTTTCCTATTAGGATTTGTTTTCCTTTTCCAATTAAGTTTGCTTTTTCTTTTCCTTGTTGGTTTAGGAGGTGCCTAGCCTATATAAAGGCATCTAGTCTTTGTTGTTTTTCAATCCAGTTTATACTATCAATTAAATTTAAGTCTTTCAGAGTTATTTCTCTGTTTGCTTATTTGGGGCACTTAGGGATTTTCTCTTCCCTACTTGTTATTTTCTCTCTTCCTGAATTCCCTTTTCTATCTTCAAATCTTAGTTTCTGCTGCTTTTATACGCTGTCAGAACAATCCTAGTTCTGCCCGGCGTCAGTTGGTATCAGAGCTTAGCGTCTTCTTGGGGTGAATTTTTCATCAGTTTTTATGGCTGGAGGTCGTGGTCGTGGTCGGCGTGGGCAGGTTCCGAATGAGGAAGTCTCCTACCATGAACACCATGTACAAGACGTGAGGATTGAAGATTTGGAGAGGCAGGTTGCGGAGTTAACCCAGCGTCTAGTGGCGCAAAACTTGGAGAGGGATCGCGAGATGGATGATCGTGATTCAGAATCCAATTTTGAGAACCCGTATCACAATCCTGTTCTGGGTCGGGAACAGGGTGTTCAGGATTGGCGGCATGGAGACTTAGGCTTCAAAGTTGAGCTTCCAGAATTTTCAGGCACTTTACAAGCCGAAGGCTTCATTGATTGGCTGCATGAGGTAGAGAGGATCTTTGATTATAAGGAGGTTCCAGATCGTATGAAGGTGAAGCTTGTCGACATCAAACTAAAAGGTCGCGCATCTGCTTGGTGGGAGCAGCTAAAGCGATCACGAGATAGACAAGGCAAGCCAAAGATTTGTGATTAGGAGAAGATGAAGAAGAAGATGAAGGGAAACTTTTTACTCTTCGGATACACACAGACATTATTTCAGCGACTTCATATGCTGAGACAAGGTGCGAGATCTGTTGATGATTACACTGAAGAGTTCTACCAGTTGGTTGCTCGGAACGACTTGTCAAAGACTGAGGAGCAGTTGGTGGCGCGGTACCTAGGCGGTTTGCGGCAGTCCCTACAAGACGTCCTTAGTCTCCACTCCATTTGGACGGTTTCTGAAGCCTACCAACGTGCCTTGACTGTAGAAAAGCAGCAGGCCAGGAATAATACCAGATCTACACCGAGAGGAGATCAAAATACACGAGGAACTCGTCTTCAAGAGCCTCGTCCTAATCCTCAATCTACGCAAGGTCAGAGTTCCAATTCCAACATTCGTTGTTTTAGATGTGGGGAGGCCGGTCATCAATCGATAGATTGCCGAAAATCTTCTAGCAGAACGGGTAAGAATCTCTTGATTGAGGATGAGATAGTAGAAGAGCAAGTCAACATCGGAGATCCTATTTTTGATGAAGGTAATGATGGGGATATTTTGTATGGAGATGGGAATGAAACTCTTGTTGTCAGAAAAAGCTTGCTTACTCCAAAAGATGATTCTGAAGAAGACTGGTTAAGAACCAATATCTTTCATACCACATGCACAATTGCAGAACAGGTTTGCAAGCTTATTATCGACAATGGTAGTTGCGAGAATGTGGTGTCAGAGGAAGCAATTAAGAAGCTTCAGCTGAAGATTGATCGCCATCCAAAACCATACAAATTGTCATGGTTAAAAAAAGGGAGTGAGGTAACAGTAGATAAGAGGTGTTTGGTCTCTTTTTCAATTGGTAGAAAATATTTTGATAATACATGGTGCGATGTAGTGTCTATGGATGCATGTCATTTATTATTAGGCAGACCTTGGCAGTATGATCGAAGTGTTATTTATGATGGACGACGAAATACCTATACCTTGAGCATCAAGGGAAAGAAGGTGGTATTAGCACCTCAACGAGAAAGAGTCATTCATGGACCAGTGATTGAAAGGGGCACTAATCTCCTATCAATATCTCAATTCCTGGAGGAAGCAGAAGAAGAGGGAGTTGTATACGCCTTGATGCCATGTGAAGAAGGTGACAACGTAGATGATGAAGTTTCCATAGAGTTACAAGAGGTGCTTACGGAGTTTGCTGATTTGATGCCAGAGAATCCACCCCCTGGTTTACCACCCATGAGAGATATACAACACCACATTGACCTAATGCCGGGGTCAAGCTTGCCCAATCGTCCAGCCTATCGCCTTAGCCCGAAGGAATCTGAAGAATTGCAACGCCAAGTGACAGAGTTGCTAGAAAGAGGTTACATCCAAGAGAGCATGAGTCCATGTGCAGTTCCTGCTCTCTTAGTTCCGAAGAAGGATGGGTCGTGGCGTATGTGTGTTGATAGCCGAGCCATCAATCGAATCACAGTGAAGTATAGATTCCCGATTCCTCGCTTAGATGACATGCTAGATCAGTTAGCAGGTTCTAAGGTTTTCTCCAAAATTGACCTTAAAAGCAGGTATCACCAAATCAGAATCAGGCCTGGAGATGAGTGGAAAACAGCGTTCAAAACGCATCATGGGTTGTACGAGTGGATGGTCATGCCTTTTGGGCTATCTTGTTGTGTACTTTGACAATATTCTCATCTATAGCTCCTCACAAGAGACACACCCAAAACACCTCAGGGAGGTTCTTAACACGCTACGAAAAGAGTGTCTATATATCAATCGGAAGAAGTGTTCCTTTCTTACTACTACTGTCACTTTCCTTGGATATGTTGTGTCTATTGATGGTGTTCATGCAGATCAGTCTAAGGTAACAGCAATTCTAGAATGGCCAACACCCAAGAGTCTACATGATGTTCGAAGTTTTCACGGATTGGCATCATTCTATCGACGATTCATCCGAAATTTCAGTACATTGATTGCACCAATCACGGAGTGCTTAAAGGGTCGGACTTTCCAATGGACTGAAGAAGCCAATGCAAGCTTTCAATTGGTGAAGAAGAAAATGACGGAAGCACCTGTTCTAGCTCTTCCAGACTTCGAGAAGATTTTCGAAGTTAATTGTGATGCATCTGGCGTTGGCATTGGAGGTGTCCTAAGCCAAGAGGGACGTCCGATTGCATTTTTCAGTGAAAAGTTGTCCGGGTCCAAGAAGAACTATTCCACTTATGACTTGGAGTTTTATGCCATTGTACAATCTTTGAAACATTGGCGTCATTACCTGGTGCAGAAGGAGTTCATCCTTATCACTGACCATGAGGCCCTCAAGTATATCAATG
The DNA here is from genome assembly GCF_901000735.1 of Corylus avellana. NCBI lineage: Eukaryota > Viridiplantae > Streptophyta > Magnoliopsida > Fagales > Betulaceae > Corylus > Corylus avellana. The sequence goes on along the minus strand of NC_081548.1, from coordinate 12,028,888 downwards.
GCTAACAGAAGCTTAGTCGCCGACATGCCAAATGGGTCGCTTACCTTCAGGAGTTCACTTTTTCTTTACGGCACCAATCAGGAAATTTGAATCGAGTTGCTGATGCTCTGAGTAGGAGAGTTGCACTCCTTACTACCATGCATACCAAAGTTGTGGGTTTTGACACTTTCCGAGAGTTGTATACGGAAGATCCTTCATTCGGGAAGATATTTGCTGAGGTATCTGTAGGTAAGCGCAGTGATTATGTTACTCTTAATGGTTATCTATTTCGAGGTTTACAGCTATGCATTCCGGATAGTTCATTGAGGGAGCAAATAATACTAGAGTTGCATGGAGAAGGTCACTTTGGGCGAGACAAAACCTTGGCCTTGGTCTCATCAGACTATTATTGGCCCAAGTTAACTAGTGATGTGACCCGTTACGTGGAACGGTGTTTTATTTGTCAAAGGTCTAAGGGGACCCTCACAAATGCAGGTCTATACACCCCATTACCTGTGCCTGATGGCCCATGGCTTAACGTCAGCATGGATTTTGTTTTGGGGTTACCTCGCACTCAAAGGAGCATGGATTCTATTCTTGTGGTGGTTGATCGTTTTTCCAAGATGGCCCATTTTGTTGCTTGCCGGAAGACGATGGATGCCGCCCGAATTGCTCACTTGTATTTTCGGGAGATTGTTTGCTTGCATGGGGTTCCAAGATCTATTACATCGGACTGAGATACAAAATTCATGAGCCATTTTTGGAAGAGCCTGTGGGAAAAGATGGGGACCAAGCTTAATTTTAGTAGTGCCTACCACCCCCAAACAGATGGTCAAACTGAGGTGGTAAATCGAAGCTTGGGGAATCTTTTAAGGAGTTTAGCTGGAAATAAGCCAAAGCAGTGGGACCTGGCTTTGTCACAAGCAGAGTTTGCTTACAACCGGTCCAAGAATAGAACGACTCAGTTGAGCCCTTTCGAGATTGTGTATGGGCAAAACCCATCGGGAGTGCTTGACCTAGCACCTATTCCCCGTATTGGTCGATTGAGTATTAAGGCTGATGAAATGACAGATTATCTCCGAGGAGTTCATGACCAGGTCAAGAAAGCGATAGAAGATAGCAATGTTAAGTACAAAGCACAATCCGACAGCCATAGACGCAAGGTAACTTTTGAGGTTGGTGATTTAGTTTGGGCTGTACTCACACGTGATCGTTTCCCTGTGGTGAGTATAACAAGCTACGAGAGAGGAAGATTGGGCCTTGTGAGATTTTGCAAAAGATAAATGACAATGCATACCGACTACGTCTTCCAAGTCATTTAAAGACCTCTGATGTGTTCAATGTGAAGCATTTGACTCCATGTTTTGTTGATGCAGACAAAGACAACTTGAACTCGAGGGCGAGTTCTTTCTAACCCGGGGAGACTGATGTAGGAGAATAATAATAATAAAGTAGATTTATTATTTATGTTTTAGTTTTCCTTTTTCAATAAGGATTGGGTTTTTCCTTTCCTATTAGGATTTGCTTTTCCTTTTCCTATTAGGATTTGTTTTCCTTTTCCAATTAAGTTTGCTTTTTCTTTTCCTTGTTGGTTTAGGAGGTGCCTAGCCTGTATAAAGGCATCTAGTCTTTGTTGTTTATCAATCCAGTTTATACTATCAATTAAATTTAAGTCTTTCAGAGTTATTTCTCTGTTTGCTTATTTGGGGCACTTAGGGATTTTCTCTTCCCTACCTGTTATTTTCTCTCTTCCTGAATTCCCTTTTCTATCTTCAAATCTTAGTTTCTGCTGCTTTTATACACTGTCAGAACAATCCTAGTTCTGCCCGGCGTCACATATATAGACATGTAAACTTAAGATGAGAACAAGACAACGGAAAAAAAAAATCGAAATTACGACATACAAATAAACAAATATAACTTGAATAAACAAATAGTATTAACGGTTGATAAGGTTGGTGTGAAGAAAGTGCAATCTTACCAACAACTGTACCATTAATTTTAACGTGCATGGTTCAAACCTAAATGATATATAACGTGCATGGTTTATATTATATATATGTCAAAACTTTAATATGATTAATGTTACTTTAATTATTTTAATGAGATTCCAAATGAACGAGAAAAATCTTATATATATATATATATATATCCTTTTGGTTTTGCTATATATTAAAGCATGCGCGCTTTCTTGTATGAATGGCTAATAGTCAAAAAATAATTGTCTTATATTTTTTAATGTTGAAATGGGGTATGTACCGGTGTTATAAAGGGGAAGTAAATTAAGTGTTTGTTTTGTAGAAATTAATTTTATTGAATGTTAGGATCGATCATATTGTACAATATTAAACCTGATAATGTTAGGATCATTTTATATATTATTTATAAATATAGTATAAATAAACCAGATCAAATATATATATATATAATATTTACTGATGTGTCATGTTGGCACATCCGTAAATATTGACGTGTCAAACTGACACGTCAATAAATTTCTAACCTGTCACTTTGACACGTTAGTATTTAATGACGTGTTTAACTTTGACACGTCAGTAAATATAAAATTATTAATTTATTTAAATAAAATATTTTAAAATTAAATTGAATAAAAAATTTACTAACGTGTCAAATATTGACATGTCAGTAAATACCGATGTGTTGTGTTCAACACATCAGTAAATGTTGATATGCCACTTTTTGGACGTAAAAAAAAGATTTGTTGACGTGCCAGTTTTGGCACGTCAACATTTACTGACGTGGCAAAAAATAGGTATTGTTTGCTACGTCAAAAAATGGCCTTTTTTTTTTTTTTTTTTTTATAATGATTGTTATAAAAGAGGCCATATTTAAAAATCAAAAATATTTGACCCAAAATTTACATTTACTTGTAGTTTAAAAAAATTTCCTTAAATATTAAATCATAACCGGTTAACTCTTTTTTTTTTTAAAAAAAAAAAAAAAAAAAAAACATATAAAAAAAAATTAACACAACATATAAAAAAAATTCAGAATTCAGACAACTATCACAACATATAATGATAATACATTAATACTTAAATTGTGTTTATAAGTAACACATTGATCATTGTTTAATCCAATGTCAATTACTTAATTTGATATTATACGGGTCATATCATCATTGTACATTAATAATATGATTCACTTGAAGTCTTGAATAAAGTATTTGAATTGTTATTGATTCATATGATTTAAGTATTGATATTATACATTTATATTATTCATATGCATATGTAGACTTATATAGACTTATAAGAGCATTCCCAATGGAAGAGCCAAATGTTACTTTTATCTAAAATAACTCTTCAAATGTTTAAAAATCTCCTACATTGGATTAGCCAAAAAAATAATATAAAATAGATATTTGATTGGAAGAGTTAAAAAAAAAAAAAAAAAAAAAAAGCTAAATGTAGCAGCACTTCTCAAGGGAGCTATTTTATTTTTCATTGTTTTTCTCACCTGTTTTCTCTTTTTCCCAAATCCTTTCCTACTTTTTCTCTGCATGTTCTTTTTTTTCCAAAATTTTTCCTATTTGTCATCTCAGATGTTCTATTTTTCTCAAAACTTTTCTTACTTTTAATAATATTTTAATAGAATAGATAGAAATATAGCTAATCAGATGTAAAGACATTTAAAAATGGCTTAGTTAAACTAGATAAAAGTGAGTTTTAAGAAGCTATTTTACATAAAATGTAGCTCTTCCATTGGAAATGCTCTAACATATATAGACTTATAAGTTTATAACATACATTGGAAATAAGTCTCTAGATATTTAATTGTTGTATTAATATGAATTGGTATACTTATGAGTTATGTCATATTATATATGTATAATTTGTTATTATATAATCAAATGATTTAATGATTGATTGATCATGTGATATAATCATATAAATTATAGTGATAATATATTAATACTTAAATTGTGATTTAAGGATCAAGTGAATATATGATATAATCATATAAATTATAGTGATAATATATTAATAATCAAGTTGTGATTTAATTATTTTTTAAAAAAAATTGTGATTTAATGATCAAGTGATTATGTTATATGTATAAATATTTTTATAATTAAACTATAAAAATATATTATATAAAAAGGCGGTTAGCGGTTACGGTTAGTAAACTCAATAACCGCTAACCGCTAGACAGTTATAGCGGTTAGGCGGTTAGCGGTTAATACGGTTAAGCGGTTATAGCGGTTAGCGGGCGGTTAAAAACCGCCCGCATTGACACCCCTATTTACGAGTGTGTTCAGTGCTTCGAGGTGATCATGTTGGCAGGTGGCACGAAGAAATTCTAGTCGTTTCGGCCGGGATCGGGGCTCTTGTAAACTTTCAGAAAATGTTATCGTTCGTTAGTGAAGATTGGGGTGCCAAACGAACTCGAATTGCTTCGTGGCACCCGTCGACATGATTGCCTCGAAATTCTGCACAAACTCGTAAATTTTTTAGCCAAATAATTTCGCTTCGCATCTGACCATTTTGTTCGGCCTAGGGCTTCAGTCCTAGTTGTTAAAGAACAACCTCATCCAATTAGCCCAAAATTTTACGAACTTGTTCAGTGCTTCGAGGCGATCATGTCGGCAGATAGCACGAAGAAATTCGAGTCGTTCCGGCCGAGATCAGGGCCCTTGTAAACTTTCAGAAAAAGTTATCGTTCGTTAGTGAAAATGGGGGGGCAAACGAACTTGAATGACTTTGTGGCTCCCGCTGACATGATTGCCTCGAAGTTCTGCACAAGCTCGTAAATTTTTAGGCCAAACAATTTTGCTTCGCATCTCACCATTTTGTTCAGCCTAGGGTTTCGGTCCGAGTTGCTAAAGTACAACCTCATCCAATTTGCCCAAAATTTTATAAGCGTTTTAAGTCCTTCAAGGCGATCATGTCGGCAGGTGGCACAAAGAAATTCGAGTCGTTCCAACAGGATCGGGGCTCTTCTAAACTTTTAGAAAAAGTTATCATTTGTTAGTGAAGATGGGGGAGGCAAACGAACTCGAATCACTTCGTGCCACTCGCCGACATGATTGCCTCGAAGTTCTGCACAAGCTCGTAAATTTTCAGGCCAAACAATTTTGCTTCGCATCTGACTATTTTGTTCGGCCTAGGGCTTTGGTCCTAGTTACGAAAGTACAACCTCGTTCGATTTACCCAAAATTTTACGAGCGTGTTCAGTGCTTCGAGGCAATCATGTCGGCGGGTGGCACAAAGAAATTTGAGTCTTTCCGGCTCGGATAGGGGCTCTTGTAAACTTTCAGAAAATGTTATCTTTCGTTAGTGAAGATTGGGGGGGGCAAACGAACTCGAATCACTTCGTGACACCCGCCGACATGATTGCCTCGAAGTTCAGCACAAGCTCGTAAATTTTCGTGCCAAACAATTTCGCTTCGCATCTGACCATTTTGTTCCGCCTAGGGCTTCGGTCCTAGTTGTTAAAGAACAACCTCATCAAATTAGCCCGAAATATTACAAACTTGTTCAGTTCTTCGAGGCGATCATGTCGGCGGGTGGCATGAAGAAATTCGAGTCGTTCCGGTCGAGATCAGGGCTCTTGTAAACTTTCAGAAAAAGTTATCGTTCGTTAGTGAAAATGGGGTGGCAAACGAACTCGAATGACTTCGTGGCTCTCGCCGACATGATTGCCTCGAAGTTCTGCACAAGCTCGTATATTTTCTATCCAAACAATTTCGCTTTGCATCTGACCATTTTGTTCGGCCTAGGGCTTTAGTCTTAGTTGTGAAAGTACAACCACGTTCGATTTGCCCAAAATTTTACAAGCGTGTTTAGTGCTTCGAGGCGATCATGTTGAAGGGTGGCACGAAGAAATTTGAGTCTTTCCGGCTGGGATCGGGGCTCTTGTAAACTTTCAGAAAAAGTTATCATTCGTTAGTGAAGATTGGGGGGGCAAATGAACTCGAATCACTTCGTGACACCCGCCGACATGATTGCCTCAAAGTTCAGCACAAGCTCATAAATTTTTGGGCCAAACAATTTCGCTTCGCATCTGATCATTTTGTTTGGCCTAGGGCTTCGATCCTAGTGGTGAAAGTACAACCTCATCCGATTTGCCCAAAATTTTACGAGCGTGTTCAATTCTTCGAGGTGATCATGTCGGCGGGTGGCACTAAGAAATTCCAGTCGTTCCGGCCGAGATAAGGGCTCTTGTAAACTTTCAGAAAAAGTTATCGTTCGTTAGTGAAAATTGGGGGCCAACGAACTTGAATGACTTTGTGGCTCCCACCGACATGATTGCCTCGAAGTTCTGCATAAGCTCGTAAATTTTTAGGCCAAACAATTTCGCTTCGCATCTGACCATTTTATTCGGCGTAAGGCTTCGGTCCTAGTTGTGAAAGTACAACCTTGTTTGATTTACCTGAAATTTGACAAGCCTGTTCAGTGCTCTGAGGCGATCATGTCGGCAGGTGGCACGAAGAAATTTGAGTCTTTCCGGCTGGGATCGGGGCTCTTGTAAACTTTCAGAAAAAGTTATCGTTCGTTAGTAAAGATTGGGGGGGCAAACGAACTCGAATCACTTTATGACACCCGCCGACATGATTGCCTCGAAGTTCAGCACAAGCTCGTAAATTTTCGTGCCAAACAATTTTGCTTCGCATCTGACCATTTTGTTTGGCCTAGGCCTTCAGTCCTAGTTGTTAAAAAACAACCTCATCAAATTAGCCCGAAATTTTACAAACTTGTTCAGTGCATCGAGGCTATCATGTCGGCGGGTGGCACGAAGAAATTCTAGTCGTTCCGACCGGGATTGGGGCTCTTGTAAACTTTCAGAAAAAATTATCGTTTGTTAGTGAAAATGAGGGGGGCAAACGAACTCGAATGACTTCGTGGCTCCCGCCGACATGATTACCTCGAAGTTTTGCCCAAGCTCGTAAATTTTCAAGCCAAACAATTTCGCTTCGTATCTGACCATTTTGTTCGACCTAGGGCTTCAGTCCTAGTTATGAAAGTACAACCTCATCCGATTTGCACGAAATTTTACGAGCTTGTTTAGTGCTTCAAGGCGATCATGGCGGCGGGTGGCACGAAGAAATTCTAGCCATTCCGGCCGGGATCGGGGCTCTTGTAAACTTTCAGAAAAAGTTATCGTTTGTTAGTGAAAATGAGGGGGGCAAACGAACTCGAATGACTTCGTGGCTCCCGCCGACATGACTGCCTCGAAGTTTTGCCAAAGCTCATAAATTTTCGGGCCAAACAAGTTCGCTTTGCATCTGACCATTTTGTTCGGCTTAGGGCTTCAGTCCTAGTTGTGAAAGTACAATCTCATTCGATTTGCCCAAAATTTTACGAGCGTGTTCAGTGCTTCGAGGCGATCATGTCGGCGGGTGGCACTAAGAAATTTGAGTCTTTCCGGCTTGGATCGGGGCTCTTGTAAACTTTCAGAAAAAGTTATCGTTCGTTAGTGAAGATTGGAGGGGCAAACGAACTCGAATCACTTCGTGACACCCGCCAACATGATTGCCTCGAAGTTTAGCACAAGCTCGGAAATTTTCGGGCCAAACAATTTTGCTTCGCATCTGACCATTTTGTTCGGCCTAGGGCTTCGGTCCTTGTGGTGAAAGTACAATCTCATCCGTTTTGCCCAAAATTTTACGAGCGTATTCAGTTCTTCGAGGCAATCATCTCAGCGGGTGGCACAAAGAAATTCGAGTCGTTCCAGCCGAGATCGGGGCTCTTGTAAACTTTCAGAAAAAGTTATCGTTCGTTAGTGAAAATGGGGGGGCAAACAAACTTGAATGACTTCGTGGCTCCCACAGACATGATTGCCTCGAAGTTCTGCACAAGTTCGTAAATTTTCAAGCCAAACAATTTCGCTTCGCATCTGACCATTTTGTTCAGCTTAGGGCTTCGGTCTGAGTTGTTAAAGTACAACCTCATCCAATTTGCCCAAAATTTTACGAGCGTTTAAAGTCCTTCGAGGCGATCATGTAGGCGGGTGGCATGAAGAAATTCGAGTCGTTCTGGCAGGATCGGGGCTCTTATAAACTTTATGAAAAAGTTATCATTCCTTAGAGAAGATGGGGGGGCAAACAAACTCGATTGACTTCGTGCCACCCGCCGACATGATTGCTCAAAGTTCTGCACAAACTCTTAAATTTTTAGGCCAAACAATTTTGTTTCGCATCTAACCATTTTATTCGGCCTAGGCCTTCGGTCCTAGTTGTTAAAGTACAACCTCATCCAATTTGCCCAAAATTTTACAAAACTTGTTCAGTGCTTCGAGGCAATCATGTCGGCGGGTGGCACGAAGAAATTCAAGTCGTTCCGGCCGAGGTCGGGGCTCTTATAAACTTTAAGAAAAAGTTATCATTCTTTAGTGAAAATGGGGGGCCAAACAAACTCTAATGACTTCGTGGCACCTGCCGACATGATTGCCTTAAAGTTCTGCACAAGCTCGTGAATTTTTGGGCTAAACAATTTCACTATGCATCTGACCATTTGGTTCGGCCTAGGGCTTCGGTCCTAGTTGTTATAGTACAACCCCATCCAGTTTGCCAGAAATTTTACGAGCATGCTCAGTGCTTCGAGGCGATCATGTCGGTGGCTAGCACAAAGAAATTCAAATCGATCCAGCCGGGATCGGCGCTCTTGTAAACTTTCAGAAAAAGTTATCGTTCGTTAGTCAAGATGGGGGCGCAAACAAACTCGAATCACTTCGTACCACTCGCCGACATGATTGCCTTGAAATTCTGCACAAGCTCGTAAATTTTTGGGCCAAACAATTTTGCTTTGCATCTAACCATTTCATTCGGCCTAGGGCTTCGGTCCAACTTGTGAAAGTACAACCTCGTCCGATTTGCCTGAAATTTTTCGAGCGTGTTTAGTTCTTCGAGGCAATCATGTCGACGGATGGCACGAAGAAATTCGAGTTGTTCCGGTGGGATCGGGGCTCTTGTAAACTTTTAGAAAAAGTTATCGTTCGTTAGTGAAGATGGGGGGGCAAACAAACTCGAATCACTTCGTGCCACTTGCCGATATGATTGCGTCGATGTTCTGCACAAGCTCGTAGATTTTTGGGCTAAACAATTTCACTTCGCATCTGACCATTTTTTTCGGTCTAGGGCTTTGGTCTTAGTTGTTAAAGTACAACCTCATCCAATTTGCCCAAAATTTGACGAGCTTGTTCAGTGCTTCGAGGCGATAATGTCGGCAAGTGGCATGAAGAAATTCGTGTCATTACGGTCGGGATCGGGGCTCTTGTAAACTTTCAAAAAAAGTTATCATTCGTTAGTGAAAATGGGGGAGCAAACGAACTCGAATGACTTCGTGGCACCCGCCGACAAGATTGACTTGAAGTTCTGCACAAGCTCGTAAATTTTCAGGCCAAACAATTTTGCTTCGCATCTGACCACTTGATTCGGCCTAGGGCTTCGCTCCTAGTTGTTACAGTACAACCCCATCCAAATTGCCCAAAATTTTACGAGCTTGCTTAGTGCTTCGGGGCGATCATATTGGCGAGTGCCACGAAGAAATTCGAAACGTTTTGGCTAGGATCAGGGCTCTTGTAAACTTTCAGAAAAAGTTATTGTTCGTTAGTGAAGATGGAGGGGCAAACAAACTCGAATCACTTTGTGCCACTCGCCGACATGATTGCGTCGATGTTCTGCTCAAGCTCATAGATTTTCGGGCTAAACAATTTCACTTCACATCTGACCATTTTTTTCGGCTTAGGGCTTTGGTCTTAGTTGTTAAAGTACAACCTCATCCAATTTGCCCAAACTTTTACGAGCTTGTTCAATGATTCAAGGCGATAATGTCGGCGGGTGGCACGAAGAAATTCGTGTCATTCCGATCGGGATCGGGGCTCTTCTAAAATTTCAGAAAAAGTTATCGTTCGTTAGTGAAAATGGGGGAGCAAACGAACTCGAATGACTTTGTGGCACCCGCCGACAAGATTGCCTTGAAGTTCTACACAAGCTCGTAAATTTTCAGGACAAACAATTTCGCTTCGCATCTGACCACTTGGTTCGGCCTAGGGCTTCGCTCCTAGTTGTTACAGTACAACCCCATCCAAATTGCCCAAAATTTTGCGAGCTTGCTCAGTGCTTCGGGGCGATCATGTCGGCGGGTGCCGCGAAGAAATTTGAAACGTTTTGGCTGGGATCGGGGCTCTTGTAAACTTTCTGAAAAAGTTATCGTTCGTTAGTGAAGATGGGGGGGGGGCAAACAAACTTGAATCACTTCGTGCCACTCGCCGACATGATTGCCTCGAAATTATGCACAAGCTCGTAAATTTTCAGGCCAAACAATTTCACTTCGCATCTAACCATTTCGTTCGGCCTAGGGCTTCGGTCCAACTTGTGAAAGTACAACCTCATCCGATTTGCCTAAAATTTTTTAAGCGTGTTTAGTTCTTCGAGGCAATCATGTTAGTGGATGGCACGAAGAAATTTGAGTTGTTCCGGCGGGATCGGGGCTCTTGTAAACTTTTTTAAAAAGTTATCGTTCGTTAGTGAAGATGGGGGGGCAAACAAACTCGAATCACTTTGTGCCACTCGCCGACATGATTGCGTCAATGTTCTGCACAAGCTTGTAAATTTTCGGGCTAAACAATTTTACTTCGCATCTGACCATTTTTTTCGGCCTAGGGTTTGGTCTTAGTTTTTAAAGTACAACCTCAACCAATTTGCCCGAAATTTTACGAGCTTGTTTAGTACTTCGAGGCGATAATGTCGGCGGGTGGCACGAAGAAATTCGTGTCATTCCGGTTGGGATCGGAGCTCTTGTAAACTTTCAGAAAAAGTTATCGTTCGTTAGTAAAAATGGGGGAGCAAATGAACTCGAATGACTTTGTCGCACGCGCCGACAAGATTGCCTTCAAGTTCTGCACAAGCTCGTAAATTTTCAGGCCAAACAATTTCGCTTCGCATCTGACCACTTGGTTCGGCCTAGGGCTTCGCTCCTAGTTGTTACAGTATAACCCCATCCAAATTGCACGAAATTTTACGAGCTTATTTAGTGCTTCGGGGCGATCATGTCGGCGGGTGCCACGAAGAAATTCGAAACCTTTTTGCTGGGATCGGGGCTCTTGTAAACTTTCAGAAAAAGTTATCGTTCGTTAGTGAAGATGGGGAGGCAAACAAACTTGAATCACTTCGTGCTATTCGCCGACATGATTGCCTCGAACTTCTGCACAAGCTTGTAAATTTTCGGGCCAAACAATTTCGCTTCGCATCTGACCATTTCGTACGGCCTAGGGCTTCGGTCCTACTTGTGAAAGTACAACCTCATCCGTTTTGCGCAAAATTTTACAAGCGTGTTCAATTCTTCGAGGGGATCATGTCGGCGGGTGGCACGAAGAAATTCTAGTCGTTCCGGCGGGATCCGGGCTCTTGTAAACTTTCATAAAAAGTTATCGTTCGTTAGTGAAGATTCGGGGGTAAACAAACTCGAATCACTTCGTGCCACTCGCCAACATGATTGCCTCGATGTTCTGCACAAGCTCCTAAATTTTCAGGCTAAACAATTTCGTTTCGCATTTGACCATTTGGTTCGGCCTAGGGCTTCTGTCCTACTTGTGAAAGTACAACCTCGTTTGACTTGTCTGAAATTTTATGAGCGTGTTCAGTTCTTCGAGGTGATCATGTCGGCGGGTGGCACGAGGAAATTCGAGTCGTTCCGACGAGATCGGGCCTCCCGTAAACTTTAAAAAAAAGTTATCATTCGTTAGTGAAGATGGGCGGGAAAAAAACTCGAATCACTTCGTGCCACTCTCCAACATGATTGCCTCGACTTTCTGCACAAGCTCGTAAATTTTTGGACCAAACAATTTCCCTTCGCATCAGACCATTTTGTTCGGCCTAGGGCTTCGATCCTACTTGTGAAAGTACAATCTCGTCCAATTTGTCCAAAATTTTACGAGCATGTTTAGTTCTTCGAGGCAATTCGGTCGGCAGGTGGCACGAAGAAATTCGAGTAATTCTAGGGGGATCGGGGCTCTTGTAAATTTTCAGAAAAAGTATCGTTCGTTAGTGAAGACGTGGGGGCAAACAAACTCGAATCACTTCGTGCCACTCGCCAACATGATTGCCTCGATGTTCTGCACAAGCATGTAAATTTTCAGGCTAAACAATTTCGCTTCGCATCTGACCATTTTTTTTTGCCTAGGGGTTCGGTCCTAGTTGTTAAAGTACAACCTCATCCACTTTGCCCGAAATTTTACAAGCTTGTTTAGTGCTTCGAGGCGATCATGTCGGCGGGTGGCACGAAGAAATTTGAGTCATTCCGGCGAGGATCGGAACTCTTGTAAACTTTCAAAAAAAGTTATAGTTCTATAGTGAAAATGGGGGGCCAAACAAACTATAATAACTTTGTGGCACCCACCGACATGATTGCCTCGAAGTTTTGCACAAGTTCGTAAATTTTTGGGCCAAACAATTTCGCTTCACATCTGACCATTTGGTTCGGCCTAGGGCTTCGGTCCTAGTTGTTACAGTACAACCCCATCCAGTTTGCCAGAAATTTTACGAGCTTACTCAGTGCTTCGAGACGATCATGTCAGTGGTTGGCTCGAAGAAATTCGAATCGATCTGGCCGGGATCGGCGCTCTTATAAACTTTCAAAAAAAGTTATCATTCGTTAGTGAAGATGGGGGGGCAAACAAACTCAAATCACTTCGTGCCACTCGCCGACATGATTGCCTAGAAGTTCTGCACAAGCTCGTAAATTTTTGGGCCAAACAATTTCACTTCGCATCTAACCATTTCATTCGGCCTAGGGCTTCGGTCCTACTTGCAAAAGTACAACCTCATTCGATTTGCCCAAAATTTTACGAGCTTGTTCAGTTCTTCGAGGCAATCATGTCAGCGGGTGGCACGAAGAAATTCGAGTTGTTTCGGCGAGATCAGGGCTCTTGTAAACTTTCAAAAAAAGTTATCGTTCGTTATTGAAGATGGGGGGGCAAACAAACTCGAGTCACTTTGTGCCACTCGCCGACAAGATTGCCTCGAAGTTCTGCACAAGTTCGTAAATTTTTGGGCCAAACAATTTTGCTTCGCATCTGACCATTTGGTTCGGCCTAGGGCTTCAGTCCTAATTGATACAATACAACCCCATCCAGTTTGCCCAAAATTTTACAAGCTTGCTCAGTACTTCGAGGTGATCATGTCGGCGGGTGCCATAAAGAAATTCGAATCGTTCCGGCTGGGATCGGGGCTCTTGTAAACTTTTAGAAAATGTTATCGTTCGTTAATGAAGATGGGCGGGAAAAAAACTCGAATCACTTCGTGCCACTCGCCAACATGATTGCCCCGACTTTCTGCACAAGCTCGTAAATTTTTGGACCAAACAATTTCGTTTCGCATCAGACCATTTTGTTCGGCCTAAGGCTTCGATCCTACTTGTAAAACTATAATCTCGTCTAATTTGTCCAAAATTTTACGAGCATGTTTAGTTCTTCGAGGCGATCAGGTCGGCGGGTGGCACGAAGAAATTCGAGTCATTCTGGTGGGATCGGGGCTCTTGTAAATTTTCAGAAAAAGTTATCGTTCGTTAGTGAAGATGTGGGGGCAAATAAACTCGAATCACTTCGTGCCACTCGCCGATATGATTGCCTCGATGTTCTGCACAAGCACGTAAATTTTCGGGCTAAACAATTTCGCTTCGCATCTGACCATTTTTTTGGCCCTAGGGGTTCAGTCCTAGTTGTTAAAGTACAACCTCATCCACTTTGCCTGAAATTTTACAAGCTTGTTTAGTGCTTCGAGGCGATCATGTCGGCGGGTGGCACGAAGAAATTCGAGACATTCCGACGAGGATCGAAACTCTTGTAAACTTTAAAAAAAATAATAGTTCTATAATGAAAATGGGGGCCCAAACAAACTATAATGACTTCGTGGCACCCGCCGACATGATTGCCTCGAAGTTCTGCACAAGCTCGTAAATTTTCGGGCCAAATAATTTCGCTTCGCATCTGACCATTTGATTCGGCCTAGGGCTTCGGTCCTAGTTGTTACAGTACAACCCCATCCAGTTTGCCAGAAATTTTATGAGCTTACTCAGTGCTTTGAGGCGATCATGTTAGTGGCTGGCTCGAAGAAATTCGAATCGATCTGGCCGAGATCGGCGCTCTTGTAAACTTTCAAAAAAAGTTATCATTCGTTAATGAAGATGGGGGGGCAAACAAACTCAAATCACTTCGTGCCACTCGCCGACATGATTGCCTCGAAGTTCTGCACAAGCTCGTAAATTTTTGGGCCAAACAATTTCGCTTCGCATCTAACCATTTCGTTCGGCCTAGGGCTTCGGTCCTACTTGTGAAAGTACAACCTCATCCGATTTGCTCAAAATTTTACGAGCGTGTTCAGTTCTTCGAGGCAATCATGTCAGCGGGTGGCACGAAGAAATTCGTGTTGTTCCGGTGAGATCAAGGCTCTTGTAAACTTTCAAAAAAAGTTATCGTTCGTTATTGAAGATGGGGAAACAAAGTCGAGTCACTTCGTGCCACTCGCCAACAAGATTGCCTCGAAGTTCTGCACAAGCTCGTAAATTTTTGGGCCAAACAATTTTGCTTCGCATCTGACCATTTGGTTCGGCCTAGGGCTTCGGTCCTAGTTGATACAATACAACCCCATCTAGTTTGCCCAAAATTTTACAAGCTTGCTCAGTGCTTCGAGGTGATCATGTCGGCGGGTGCCACGAAGAAATTCGAATTGTTCCGGCTGGGATCGGGGCTCTTGTAAACTTTCAGAAAACGTTATCGTTCATTAGTAAAGATGGGGGGGCAAATAAACTCAAATCACTTTGTGCCACTCGCCGACATGATTGCCTCGAAGTTTTGCACAAGCTCGTAAATTTTCGGGCCAAAGAATTTCGCTTCGCATTTGACTATTTCGTTCGGCCTAAGGCTTTGGTCCTACTTGTGAAAGTACAACCTCGTCCAATTTGCACGAAATTTTACGAGTGTGTTTAGTTCTTCGAGGCGATTATGTTGGCGGGTGGCACGAAGAAATTCGAGTCGTTCCGGCGGGATCGGGGCTCTTGTAAACTTTAAGAAAAAGTTATCGTTCGTTAGTGAAGATGGGGGGGCAAACAAACTCGAATCACTTCGTGCCACTCGCCTCCATGATTGCCTCGATATTCTGCACAAGCTCCTAAATTTTCAAGCTAAACAATTTTGCTTCGCATCTGACCATTTGGTTCGGCCTAGGGCTTCGGTCCTACATGTGAAAGTACAACCTCGTCCGACTTGTCCGAAATTTTACGAGTGTGTTCAATTCTTCAAGGCGATCATGTCGGCGGGTGGCACGAAGAAATTTGAGTCGTTCCAGCAGGATCGGGGCTCCTGTAAACTTTCAGAAAAAGTTATCGTTCGTTAGTGAGGATATGGGGGCAAACGAACTCGAATCACTTCGTGGTACCCGGTGACATGATTGCCTCGAAGTTCTGCACAAGCTCTTAAATTTTCGGGCCAAACAATTTCACTTCCTGTCTGACCATTTTGTTCAGCCTAGGGCTTCGGTGCTAATTGTTAAAGTACAACCTCGTCCGATTTGCCCGAAATTTTACAAGCGTTTTCAGTGCTTCGAGGCGATCATGTTGGCGGGTGGCACGAAGAAATTCAAGTAGTTTTGGCCTGGATCGGGGCTCTTGTAAGCTTTTAGAAAAAGTTATCGATCGTTAGTGAATATGGGGGTGCAAACGAACTCGAATCACTTTGTGGCACCCGCCGACATGATTGCCTCGAAGTTCTGCTCAAGCTCGTAAATTTTTGGGCCAAACAATTTCGCTTTGCATCTGACCATTTTGTTCGGCTTAGGGCATCGGTCCTAGTTGTGAAAGTATAACCTCGTCCGATTTGCTCGAAATTTTACGAGCGTTTTCAATGCTTCAAGGCGATCATGTCGGCGGGTGGCACGAAGAAATTCAAGTCATTTTGGCCCGGATCGGGGCTCTTGTAAGCTTTTAGAAAAAGTTATCGTTCGTTAGTGAATATAGGGGTGCAAACGAACTCGAATCACTTTGTGGCACCCGCCGACATGATTGCCTCGAAGTTCTGCTCAAGCTCGTAAATTTTTGGGCCAAACAATTTCGCTTCGCATCTGACCATTTTGTTCGGCTTAAGGCATTGGTCCTAGTTGTGAAAGTATAACCTCGTCCGATTTGCCCGAAATTTTATAAGCGTTTTTAGTGCTTCGAGGTGATCATGTTAGCGGGTGGCATGCAGAAATTCGAGTCGTTCCGGCTGGGATTGTGGCTCTTTCAAACTTTCAAAAAAAGTTATCATTCTTTAGTGATTAGGGGGGGCAAACGAACTCGAATGACTACGTGGCACCCTTCGACATGATTGCATCGAAGTTCTGCACAAGCTCGTAAATTTTCGGGCAAAACAATTTTGCTTCCTATCTGACCATTTTGTTCGGCCTAAAGCTTCGGTCCTAGTTGTGAAAGTACAACCTTGTCCAATTTGCCCGAAATTTTACAAGTGTTTTCAGTGCTTCGAGGCGATCATGTCGGCAGGTGGCATGAAGAAATTCGAGTCGTTCCAGCCGAGATCGGGGCTCTTTCAAACTTTCAAAAAAAGTTATCGCTCTTTAGTAATTAGGGGGGGCAAACGAGCTCGAATGACTACGTGGCACCCTCCGACATGATTGCATCGAAGTTCTGCACAAGCTCGTACCTTTTCGGGCAAAATAATTTCGCTTCCCATCTGACCATTTTGTTCGGCCTAGGGCTTCGGTCCTAATTGTGAAAGTACAACCTCGTCCGATTTGCCCGAAATTTTACAAGCATTTTTAGTGCTTCGAGGCGATAATGTTGGCGGGTGGCACGAAGAAATTTTAGTCATTTCAGCCGGGATAGGGGCTCTTGTAAATTTTTAGAAAAAGTTATCGTTCGTTAGTGAATATGGGGTTGCAAACGAACTCGAATCACTTTGTGGCACCTGCCGACATGATTGCTTCGAAGTTCTGCTCAAGCGCGTAAATTTTCGGGCTAAACAATTTCGCTTCGCATTTGACCATTTTGTTCGGCCTAGGGCTTCGGTCCTAGTTGTGAAAGTATAACCTCGTCCGATTTGCCCGAAATTTTACGAGCGTGTTCAGTTCTTTAAGGTGATCATGTCGTCAGGTGCCACGAAGAAATTCTAGACATTCCGGCGGGATCGGGGCTCTTGTAAACTTTCAGAAAAAAGTTATTGTTCGTTAATGAAAATGGTGGGGCAAACGAATTCGAATCACTTCGTGGCACCCACCGACATGATTGCCTCGAAGTTCTACACAAGCTCGTAAATTTTCGGGTCAAACAATTTCGGTTTGCACGTGACCATTTTGTTCGGCTTAGGGTTTCGGTCCTAGTTGTGAAAGTACAACCTCATCCAATATGCCCGAAATTTTACGAGCGTGTTCAGTGCTTTGAGGCGATCATGTCGGCGGGTGGCATGAAGAAATTCGAGTCGTTCCGGCCGGTATTGAGGCTCTTGTAAACTTTCAGAAAAAGTTATCGTTCGTTATTGAATATGGGGTGGCAAACGAACTCGAATCACTTCGTGTCATCCGCCGACATGATTGCCTCGAAGTTCTGCACAATATCGTAAATTTTCGGGTCAAACATTTTCGCTTCACATCTGATCATTTTGTTTGGCCTAGGGCTTCGGTTCTAGTTGTGAAAGTACAACTTTATCCAATTTGCCCGAAATTTTATGCGCATGTTTAGTGTTTCGAGGCGATCATATCGGTGGGTAGCATGAAGAAATTCGAGTCGTTCCAGCCGGGATCGATGCTCTTGTAAACTTTTAGAAAAAATTATCGTTCGCTAGTGAAGATGGGGGGGCAAACGAACTCGAATCAATTTGTGGCGCCCGCCGACATTATTGCTTCGATATTTTGCACAAGCTCGTAAATTTTCGGGCCAAATAATTTCGTTTCGCATTTGACCATTTTGTTAGGCTCATGGGATTCGGTCCCAGTTGTTAAAGTTCAACATCATTGGATTTGGCCGAGATTTTACAAGTGTATTTAGTTCTTCGAGGCAATCATATCGACAGGTGGAACGAAGAAGTTCGAGTCGTTTCGGCGGGATCGAATAAGACAAGACAATTATAAAAGACTTATTTATTTATTTATAGATATCAAAGAATGTTACAGCGGTACAGCCTCGAAACAGCTTAACCGGTGACCCAGGGGCCAGCACTCTAACCGACTTTCAAAAACTATACACTATTGCTGAAATCGCCCCAATCTTTCTCAATTTGTAATATCCTCCCCTTCCTCCTTCGGAATTACCAAATTCGCCCCAACTCTATATGCTAGTATATAATTTCGTCGTCATTTTCTCTCGGCCTCCATTGAAGCCGTCGTTCGCGCTTTCTCTTTCTTTCGCAAATTATTCGAATTCCACAGAGCGATAGAGACAGATGGAGAGGATAGTGGGAGGGGAGTACAAATTAGGTCGTAAAATTGGGAGCGGATCGTTCGGTGAAATTTATCTGGGTATGTGAATTTTTTTTGTTTGGTAGCTCTATTTTTATTTTTATTTTTCAAAAAAACAAAAAGCTTTTTGAGCTCCATTGTTGACTTTCTGACCCTAACTTTTATTGATTTGTTTAAGCGACCCATGTGGACACCTCTGAAATCGTCGCAGTGAAGATTGTAAGTCTTATTTGATTTCTCGTTTCTTTTCCATTTATTGAAGTTGCGTTCTACTTTGGTTTCGAATATGTTTCCCTTGCGCTGTTTCTGCTAATATTTAGAGCAAAGTATTGTTTTTGATGACAAATTAATCTACTTCTTGGCATTGGTTGTACAAAATTGCATGCGGTTAAGAAATTGGAGTTGGATAAAAAGGTGTTGATTGGGAAAAGAAATGTTCTGGTTGGCTTTGTTAGGTTGCTTATCTTGGAAGACCTTTGGATATGGTCCAATATTACTTTGTTGGTTATTTATTTTATTTTTTTGGGTTGTAGGAGAACCGCAAGACGAAGCATCCTCAATTGCTTTTTGAGGCCAAGGTGTATAATAATCTTCAAGGAGGAAGTAAGTAGAAAAGAAGCAGAAGGTTTATGTTGAAACTATCATAAGCTGTTTTGCTGGGTCATGTTGTTGTAGTTATTAACTCCTCAAGTTTGTGGGCCTCAGGTGGTATTGCCAAGACTAAATGGTCTGGAGTTGATGGAGATGACAATGTCCTCATCCTTGACCTGCTAGGACCAAGTCTTGAAGATCTCTTTGTTTACTGTGGAAGGAAGTTTTCCCTAAAAACTGTTTTAATGTTGGCTGATCAGATGGTAATTGGATATTTACTTCAGATGGCCGGCTATGACTTGTTGCCTGTATTTTTCCATGTTTTTAGTTGTTTTTCGGGTTTGATAATCTCAATTTTGTGTCTACTCGGTATTTCATTCATTATGTTTGTTCTTAAGGTGGTATTTGTAATAAAAAAAACATTTCACCTTTTTTTTATTTATTTTTTTTTAATTTTTTTATGTTGTGATTAAATCAGGAACCATTTGTTTTTTGGGTAAATTTACTTCCCAATTAATCGCATCATTTCAAACTCCATAGGTTTCTAATTCCGACTTTTAATTCCTTCCGTCCAAAATCATCTAAAACTCAGGATTTTGCGAGCCACCCTCCTTATTTTTGTTTTGCTTTTTTAGACTTCAATTTTTTTTAAACTGATGTTGCATTACTGGATTAATGCCATGTCAGCAGTTTTAGATGATTTTGGACGGAAGGGGTGAAATGAAAATTTTGAAAAACTTAAGGACTTAAAAGTTGGATTTAGAAACCTAGGAAGCAAATTGAAATGAAGTGATTTCTCAAGGAGTAAATTTAGATTTACCTAGGTGTTTTTTGGACCAAAGTTGTAATTATGCCTCAAACGTTTGTCTTAAAATATGTTGAGAAGTGAGGTCTCTTATTAAATTTTGGCATTGTTAAAATCTTAATTAAATGATTAAATTCATACTGTCTTACCATCTTAAGCTTTTAGGATAAATTGTGATTTAACATGGTATTAGAGTAAAAAAAGTGCTACACATCCCAAATTTTTGTTCAAAAAGTTGGTTCCTAAATGATGTGTCACCATCTTATGAGATTTATTATTTTGGGAAGTGTGTCACCGACTCATGGGATAGTGACACTTCATTTGGGAACCAACTTTTGGAACAAAAATTTGGGATGTTTAGCATTTCTCTTAGAGTAAAGGTCCTAAGTTCGAATATTGTCTTCGTCATTTACCCCTTATTTCAATTAAAATAGTTTGTGTTGTCTGGTCCCAGTATTACTTGGTTTCGTATGTGAGGGAGAGTGTTAAAATATTAACTATTAAGTGGTGATTTAACAAGCATGTTGCATTGCACAGTTGCTTGTTTTCCCATTCACAAAATTTTGTTAAATGAGAAAGTATGTAATAAATTTTATTTTGTTTCATTCCTTAAATTGCAGATTGCAAAAATAGAGTATGTGCACTCTCAAGGTTTTTTGCATAGAGACATCAAACCAGATAACTTCCTCATGGGTCTTGGCAGGAAAGCAATTCTGGTAACTATCATTGCCGTGCATTCTTCTTCATCTCTAACTGTAAAGTTATTCTGTCCTCTTATTTTCCTTTATTTTTTTACCAGTGCTCAAATTTTTTATATTCATTAGGTGTATATTATTGATTTTGGACTTGCTAAAAGGTATCAGGACCCCGCAACAAATAGGCATATTCCCTACAGGTAAATACTTTGCTTGAAATCTAGCTTCTTTTCCGGTTCTAGTTTCTTTTCTATCTGTCCTAGATGGTGCATGTGTTGCCCCATATTTTAGTTTAATGTGTTGTTAATATAATTTTCTATTTAAAAGCTCTATTTTAGAGTTTGAAAGAATTCTATAAAGTAATTTCTGCTTACAAATTTCTTTTTCATTTGATGAGATTTTATTTTCTCCATCTTGTGCAGATGCCATAGCAACTATTTTCAATTCTACAAACGAGACTCCTATAAATTTTATTATGCTATGCAACCCAATAAAAATGTTCAAACTGTTACCCCAAAAAATAGAATCTCATCAACCGTAAACCATGGGCATCTTAAAATCTTCCTTCCCCATCTGTAATTATTTAAGTGGTTATGTTCTGTACGAGTTTTCAATGAGATTGAGATTAGTTTATGCTTGTTGTGTTAAAACTTTCTGTTGATATACTGGTTGGTCCAAGATCTCTCATTGAATTGCTCCTTTTCATTTTTCATAATTTTTTTTTTTTTTAAGTAATGAAACTATTTGATAATTGAATTTAGTCTCTTTCTAGTGATTCCTTTATCTTTAGTATGTTGCAATTTTGGCTAAATATTTTTTTATTCCTCCCTCCCTTTTCTTGATAAACTCATGCAGAGAGAACAAGAACTTAACAGGGACTGCCCGCTATGCAAGTTGCAATACTCATCAGGGAATTGGTAAGTAGAGAGATGTAGTCTTCTCCATTCATGGGATAGATCGCTGCATTTTCCTCATTTTTTGGTTTCATTTTTTTTAGAACAAAGCCGTCGGGATGATTTGGAGTCACTTGGCTATGTTCTCCTGTACTTTCTAAGAGGAAGGTATGTCATGCCTTGGCTTGTCATTTTTGAGCAACCCTGAAGGTTTGGATGTTTGACTGATGATACGAACATAAGCATACAATTTATTTCTGTATGTAGTCTTCCTTGGCAGGGTCTAAAGGCTGCCACAAAAAAGCAAAAATATGACAGGATATGTGAAAAGAAGTTATCGACTCCTATTGAGGTATGTGTCCATAGTGGCAAATGTTTAAATTACATCTATGATTTGAGTTGACGAAATCGTTTATATAAATTCTAGATGGCTGCCTCTTTGACACCCCCTTTCTCCCGGTTGCCTAGACAAAAAAAAAAAAAGTGACCCCTTTCTCATATACTTTCATTGTTAGGAGGCAATGAATATTATAAGTAACCTGAGTTAAGCAGAGTGACAAACAAGATCCCTTAGCCAGAAAGATTGTGCCTGTGTTGCAAACTTTTCCAAAGCTCTTTTCACTTTTTAAACACAGAAAATTATTTTTAAGACAATAGTTACTAAATGAGTTTTTAGATATGGCCCCGCCACTAACATACTTTTCAAAACAAACCACAATATAGTTTTCAAAAAACAAAACACAACGCTTTTTAAAAACTTCCCACACCATATATTGATCCGTAGAGAGGGGTGGTGGGGCACCTACCTTGCCCATCTAGTGAAGGAGTGGGCGGCTGCCACCTGTGGCGCCTCCTACAGTTTTTTTTTTTTTTTTTTTTTTTTTTTGTGTTGAAAACTCCTCATTTTTACTTTTCAGAAATACTTATAAATTTATCAAACGAATTTTTATATGTGGACCCCACATACAACACTTCTCAATTTTCACTTTTTCAAAATCCGTGTTCAAACCCAAAATGGAAAACTTTACCAAACATGCCTAATATTGTTTTTGAAAGGATGCTTTACATTTTATTGGGTATCATTATTGTAATTTTTTGTTATTTTGGATTATGAATTAACTAGAACTCTTAATTGCGGTTGCTAATGTGCTGTATCCCAAATGGCACTTCCACTTTAAGTAAGGGGTGTAGGGTGAGAGGTTGTGGGTTCTAATGCTGCAGTGCATGAGTTAAACTACCAAAAAAAATTGTTAATTGTGATTGGACCCAAGAGTAAAAGATGCTATACATAGAACCTATCTGAGGATCAGTTTTAAAAGGTTTTTGGATATCTGTTATATTGGCTAAATGAAATTCTAATGTACTTCACTTCTTAGGTATTTTTCCCCATTATCTTAAAGTCTGCTAACTCTCATTTGTTTTGAAAAGGTCCTGTGCAAGTCACATCCTGTGGAGTTTGCATCATACTTCCGTTATTGCCACTCTTTGACATTTGATCAAACTCCTGATTATGGATTCTTGAAGCGTCTGTTTCGTGACTTGTTTACTCGTGAAGGTATTTTTTGTTTTAATTCAGTATACCTTTAAATTTTACACCATTGCTTCTTAGAACTGCAACTCAAGTAATCACAGAATCTGGTATTCAGCACAAATGACTAATCACTTTCCTTTAAGCCACTTATGCTACAGAAGTTAAACATTCTCATTGAATGTTAGTGTTTGTGTAACTCGTGATGAATAATTGGATTGGCATGTGCCTGGAAACACCACCAAATTAGCCAAGCATTTTATTCTGAGTAAGACATGGTTTATTTAGCCAATTGGACTTCAGGGGATAAGATAATGAACTTAAGAAAGGCTTCGAGCAGCAAATCTTGTATTGTCAAATTTAATTGAATTTCTCAGGTAATGTAATTAGGTTGTAGCCGTTGTTGGTGCATGATTTAGTTTCAATTTTTCTATGTTTTGTAACTTTAGCCAGGGAGGATGAGCCAAGGGGTTGGCTCAGTGGTTGGAGAGCCTCAGACTTTGAGTATGCTCCTCAAGGTCTTAGGTTCGAAACCCACTGAGTGCAAACTGCTTCTTGGAGCCATTAGACTGGGGGTTCGCCCCTTGAATTAACCGAGGTACACTTGCGGGAAACTCCTTGCCGAGGCCTGTGCATCCCCGGGATTCGGATACCCGGTGCCAAATCAAAAAAAGGATCGGCCTCCTAGAATCAACACTTACATGCATAAGGGGTTGGACCTACAGATTTTTCAAGTGACTTTTGTGTTGATTTTCTTTTCCCATTCACTGTGTAACACATGGTCTCATATTGGGAAGAGGAGTTTCCCACATAGAGTTGGTGGTTTATAGAAATATTCATGGGTGTTAAGTCCCACATTACTTACTAGGTTCAATTGGGCTTTATAAGTGATTATAGGGAAGCTCCAAATTGATTAGTCATTTTGGGGTCATAGCGCAGATGTGGCTAGTCTATTTTTCCTTTGTTGTTACAAATGGTAACAGAGCTACATAGTAATACCATGTGGTATTGTCATCACCGCATGGGCCTGATAAGGATGTCAAAGGTTTAAGGGGAGGAGTTTATAATACCCATGTCCCATATTAGGAAGATGTGTTGCCCACATAGAATGAGTAATTTATAGAAAGACACTCATGGGTGTTAAGTCTCACATTGCCTACTTACTAGGTGCGCTTGAGCTTTATAAGTGAATTTAGAGAAGCTACAAGTTGACTAGTCATTTTGAGGTAATAGTGCAAATGTGGCTAGCACTTTTTCCTTGAGTCGTTACACATCGGATGGGCAAGCCATGATTAGAAGAGTTAAAGAGAAGTACTTAAGGTTGCAAAAGAGCATTTTGAGCCTTGTTGATTATGCCAAAGACCACTAGCCGTGGCATCCTTTTCATCGGGTATTCCTTCTTTGTCTTTCAACTTCCTGAAAACAATCCAACCATAAATCAATTTTACCATGTTATGTGACATATGATGTTTGGTAATAATCTTTCTAATCAATCGGCGCGTGAGGCACATTGACGACGCATGTGATAGTTCTATAACAGTGATCAGGAATTTTCGTATTGGTCCTCATCAAGGTTGAAAGGTGAAATGGGTTATCTGGGTTACTTTTACGTGGAAACCAAATCGTTTGAGATTCGTTCTAATGTTCAAGGAGGCGTGCAATTGGCAGAGAAGAGTAAAGGAAAATCTTGATCAGTGATCATGGCCTGGCCGACCATTTTCTAGTTAGAAAGTGCATGGGATTATTTGAAATAGTGAGACAGTACGCGAAAATTGGAGGATGTTTCGGTTTGGTTGCTTCGTGTATGTGATGCAAAGAAGAAATAATTCACATGATAATTTTTTGGAGTTTGAATATGGAGGTAAAGGGCGGAGGAGCTTTGTGATAATACAAGAGGGTACTGAGGGGAAGGGATGGGAAGCATTCTATGTACAATTAAGAAGGCTGAAGCTGTATTACAAGAAGCAACGAGAAGTTGAGTCACCTGTTGGGGTACTGGCAGGGGAAAAGGCGAAGTCATTGATGGGGGTCCAAGCTAGGAGATCGTATGCAGAGGTGGTGGTAGGGGTTAGAAAGGGAGAAAAACAACAGTCACTGGAAAAGGCCACGGCTGACGATCCCTACAACGGAACCCATGCAGCTTGTGATGGGGCTTCAAAGCTCGTTCTGGAAGGTGCGAAATCCACGGAGCCCGTGATCGTTTTCGGGGATCACGTTTTGCAACAGATTGAGATTCTGGTGCCTAACAATAAGGAAGGATATACGCATGGATTAAAGGAGATTTTGCTTTCCTTACAAAAGGAAATAGCCAGCTGTTTGCATCAGCTGGAGATGGGCTGGGGGGATAAGGTGAAGGGCATTCAGAAAGGGATGAAGGATTAGGCTCAAAGGTTGGATAAGGAGGATGGGCTAGGCCCTTTTCAGTCTAAAACAACGTTGGACCCAGTTGGCAAGCCCACATGGACGCAACCCAATAACAGGTATAGCAAAATTTATGTCCGTAGTCGCTTACCCAAGTGACAGCTACGTTGGCGCCTGAAATCCATGGGTCGAATGGAACAATCGGCGACCGAGGAGCCGCCGAAGAGTAGCCGGAGTTGATAATAAGTGTACTTGACACAAAACATGCTGACAAGAGCATCGGCCACTCGAGGAGACCTAGTGTTGGAACTCTAATGGTAGTAGAGGCGGAGGTAGGAATATTGGAGGCAGCGATTGAATCTGGGTAGGCCGAAATCGAACCAGAGATGGCCGAAAAGGGTGTATCCCTTCAAACAGAACCCGTCGAAGCTGACGTAGAGGGTATGGGTCAGCCCCTAGGTCAGGAACCGCTAGCAATACTCCACACAAACCTTGTCGGCGACTCATAGTTGATTGCCGGAGACTCGTAATGGCCCGATAAGGGTAGTGGAGCACCGGCGGTAGTAGAAGGAAGAGGGCAGGTTCATGGGCTAGATAGTGGCTAGATAGTGAGGCTCAAATGATGACTACAGGAAGTGTGGATGGAGGATGGGAAATAGTAATCACTAGAGAGGAAGGAAATTTGGGTGAGGGTGAGGGTGAGCAGGACAAAGCAGTGGTGATGTTTATGGGAGTTGCAAGGGAAGGGCATGCGATGTTGGATATTGAACCTTTGGCAATTGTGGGGGAACAGGAAAAGAATTCACCAAAGCCTACAGAGTGGGTGATTGAGAGAGTGAAAGACCTTTGCTATGCTTTGGGACTATCCTGTGATGGTCATGAGGAAGAAATGATGGCTCTTTTCTCTGATATTGAAGCTAAAAGAGATGGGAGAAAGGCGGAGGCAGTTATTGATGTAAGTTAAAAGTCTGGCAATAGAGGAAGCCGCAGGTTAAAGCGGTTCTTGCTTTCTTCAAATTGGGAGGAAATGTTTCCTGATGTATCGCAGAGAAGGCTGCCTTGAGCATTATCTGATCACTTTCCATTACTGCTGGATTGTGGAGTGGTGAGAAGGGGTAGCAAGCCATTTAGATTTGAAAATATGTGGTTGCATGCAGAGGGATTTGAAGAGCAGGTCAAGACGTGGTGGGGCTCCTATATGTATGAGGGCAACCCAAGCTATGTATTGGCTCAAAAATTGAACGCTTTAAAAGCAGATTTGAAAAAATGGAACGAGGAGGTGTTTGGGGATGTTAGAGAGTAGAAGGAGATGGAGGGGGGGTATTGGTGAGCTGGATCAAATTGTAGAGACGAGATCTTTAACGGAGGAGGAATTTCTGCATCGAGAAGAATACTCTCGACAATTGGAGAGATGCTTATACCTTGAAGAAGTGAGTTGGAGGCAGAAATCAAGGGTGTTGTGGTTGAAAGAGGGTGACAATAATACAAAGTTTTTCCATCGGATGGCAAATTCACACCGGCACAATAATACAATTACATCTTCAGTGGTGAATGGGAACATGACTGATGAGCCAAAAGTTCTAAAAGATCATGTTATGAATTTTTATAAGCAACTATATAGTGAAGAGTATCAATGGCGACCAAAGATGAATGAGCAGTCCTTCAATTCTATTGATGTAGAGGAGAAATAGTGGATGGAAAGAGAGTTTGAGGAAGGTGGAGTATGGGAAGTGGTGAGGAATCTAAAAGGCGACAAGGCACCAGGACCTGATGGTTTTTCTATGGGGTTCTTCCAAAAGTGTTGGGTGGTGTTGAAGGATGATATCTTGGCGGTATTTAAGGAGTTTCATGCCTATGGAAAATTTGAGAAGAGTCTGAATGCTACATTTATATCGCTTATTCCGAAGAAAGCAAGCGCATTGGAGATTAAGGATTTTCGCCCTATCAGCTTAGTAGGTGGGGTGTACAAAATTATTTCTTAGGTGCTAGCTAATCGCTTGAAAACAGTGTTGGGGAAACTAGTCTCATATTCCCAAAATGCCTTTATCAAGGGACGACATATACTCGATTTTATCTTAATGGCCAATGAAAGTCTTGATAGTAGAATTCGTTCCGGGGAATCGGGTATAATCTGCAAACTGGATTTGGAGAAGGCCTATGATCGGGTAAATTAGGAGTTTCTTATCTATATGCTTGAGCGGTGTGGTTTTGGTGAAAGATGGCAAGGTTGGATAAAACACCGTATTTCCACTGTTCGATTCTCCATTCTTCTAAATGGCTCACCAGTGTGGTTTTTTAGTAGCTCTCAAGGAGTGAGACAGGGGGATCCTCTCTCCTTTTTATTTGTAGTGGTGATGCATTGAGTAGAATGATGACTGCGTTGATGGAGAGAGGGCTCATGTTTGGATTTTCTGTGGGCTTGTGAGACCAAGAGGAAATGGTGGTATCACACTTGTTGTTTGCAGATGATACGGTAATATTCTGTGAACCTAATGTAGAACAAGTCTGAAATTTGAGATGTCTGCTGCTCTATTTTGAAGCGGTCTTAGGTTTGAAGATCAACTTGTCTAAATCTGATAATTATTCCAGTGGGAGAGAGATGATGTGGAAGGGCTGGCTAGAATACTTGGGTGCGGGCTGACTTCGTTTCCAATTACGTACTTGGGGCTTCCTTTGGGTGCACATTACAAGGCATCCCATATTTGGTCTACCAATATGCAAAAATGGAGAATAAATTGGTGAGTTGGAAGATGATGTACTTATCAAAGGGAAGTAGGTTAACACTGATCAAGAGCACCCTCTCAAACTTACCAACATACTCCCTATCTCTATTCCCTATTCTAGTGGGAGTGGCAAATCATCTCGAAAAACTATTGAGAGACTTCCCGTGGGGTGGAATTGGGGATGAATTTAAGTATCATTTGGTGAACTGGTCATAGGTGCACATGCCAATGAAGTTTGGAGGTTGGGGGTGCAAAACTTGATTCAATTTATCATGCATTGATGGGTAAATGGCTGTGGAGGTATGCGACGGAACGGGAGGCGTTATGGAGGAAGTTAGTGAAAATTAAGTATGATAGTCATATGGGTGATTGGTTCTCCAAGGAGGTAGGGAGAACGTATGGAGTGGTAGTGTGGAAATGTTTTTGAAGGGGATGGGAGGACTTTGCGCAACATGTGCGATATGATATAGGAGATGGTAGAAAATACTTTTTGGGCATGATGTGTGGTGTGGGGAAGGCCCTTTGAAACTTGTGTATCCAGCATTGTTCAATATTGCATGTAATAAGGATGCGTGGGTGAAGGAGTACATGGAGACACCGAATGATACTCTTCATTGGAATGTCCGGTTTATTCGACCCGTACATGATTGGGAATTGAAGGGGGTATCACGCTTCTTTGCATTGTTGTACTCCCAAAAAATCAAATTTGGAGGTGAAGATAAAATTTGTTGGGTTCAATCCAAAAGAAATACTTTTGAAGTGAAATCCTATTAACAGTCTCTCTCTACATCGGCACAAGTGTTTGGTTCGTGGAAGAGTATTTGGAAGGTGAAGACTCCCTCAAGAGTGGCTTTTTTTGTGTGGACGGTGACGGTAGGAAAAATCCTCACTTTGGATAATTTACGTAAGATGAATGTTATGGTGATGGAGTGGTGTTATATGTTTAAACATTGTGGAGAGTCCATTGACCATCTACTCCTGGATTGTGAGGTTGCAACTGAATTATGGAATGTGTTCTTTCAACTTTTTGGAGTGAATTGGGTTATGCCGCGAAAGGTGAGTGATAACTTGGGGAGTTGGAGGAGACAATTGGGTAATAGGCGTACATTGCACATATGGAGGCTCATCCCATTATGTGTGATGTGGTGTCTATGGTGAGAACGAAATGCACGCAGTTTTGAGGACAATGAGTGCGGCATGATTGAGTTGAGGAAGTTGGCGTTACATACTTTGTTTTCTTGGAGAGTGACTTGGTCACACTTGCATGAGTCTAATTTTTCTGATTTCTTAGAGTTTTGTAAATCTTTTTCTAATCAGTAGGGCTTTCTATACATCCTGTATACATGGGTTGCCCCCTTCAGCGTGTTTGATAATATACTTATTACTTATAAAAAATAAAAAAAAAGTTATGGTATGGATGATAAGTTAAGTTGCTTAGCATTGGCCTTGCCATTACAAAATTTCTGGGTTTTCCTGGGTCTTGTTATTGATGTCTTTGTTTCTGTATTTCTAATTGAAGTGACAAAGTTCAAACTTTGAAAGGTGTAAACATTTTTAAGAATTTTGCAGGTGGACCATGTTTACTTGTCATCTTGGGATGTACAGAATTGGAAGTCTATAATTTGGCAATGCTGAGCTTTTGTTTTTTTCTTTCTTTCTTTCCGTGAAAATCTTTGTTTTGTCATTTTCTTTTGAGGTGTCATTTAAATTTTGTTGGAAAGTCATTTCTCTGTTGATATATTTTAATTTGGCAGTCTTGTTTCGCTTGTGATTTACAATTTTTCGATATTTGGCAGGATGTGAGTTTGATTATGTATTTGATTGGACCATTTCCAAATACCAGCAAACACAACAAACAAAGATGCTGTCTCAATCATCTGTGAGTATTCATCATCTTGTTTTTTTATCATTGATTTCTAGTAAATTGTTTCTGGAAAATTGAATGCATCGAATATTGGGGTTTCCCTTTTTTCCATTTTTCCTTTTTATGCATTTGAAATACTGATTTAATTATAGGTGCATGAACTCCCTTAAAATTACTTCAAATTAAAGATGGCCTTTCTAACTGCTGTTAATATTTCAAGTTTTTGTCAATTTCTACTATAGTTTAACTCTCTCTCTAGGAGATACGACCCTCTCTCTCTTCACCGGCGCGTGTTAGTACCTGTCAATTAATCTTGGTCTTGTATGGGGTTGTCTAGGTGGTGGCATACTGAATCCAAATTGATAGAGCTAGTGGTGGAGAGTAGGCCTTCGGTTTGTAGGATTGGTGTGAGGAGAAGAGCCAGTGTCCAATCTTTATGTTTGGGCAAAGATAACTATTCTTGGTTGGTTGCCACCATGGAGGAGTTGGTTCTTGAGGAGGGGACAAAGGTGCTTTGGCGACGTTCCTGAGTTGGGTTCGCAGCTTTCATAGCCCAACGGTGTTCCAATAAGCATGGGCACAAAGTATGGGGGAGGTAGTTGGAGAGGGTTCCATATTGGTGTCGGAAGGGATAGATGGTGGGGGCTAAAAGTCCTTCACCTCGGAACTGCGAGCGGTGTTGCGCTTTTCCTAGTCGCATAACGGTGGTCAGTCAGGTGGGCTTCACGCCTGTAGACGTTTAGCATCAGGCTTGGACAACTCATTGGCCTTGAAACCACCGGTGGCGGGGGAAACACATTGTATGCGGAGATAAGTCTGTCGTAAGTGACTTGTATTTCACAAGTGTTATGGTGGGCCCCAGAATTTATTACGTATTTGTTCTCTTTTTCTCACCCAGCAGAATTCTTCATGGTGAAGTTTACTTCATGAAGAAGCATTTTTCTTTCCTTCACCATGAAGCATTTTGACTGACTGCCACTTAGTATATATGACTTATAGTCATTCGGCCATTCAAGAGTTGAGAGGGTTGCAACTCTTATGTGAGAAGCAGCAAGGCAGCACCTTCGTGTGGTGTAGAGAAATAGAGAGAAAAAGAGTGCAACAGACTCTTAGAGAATGAAGAGACTAAATTCTCTTTTGTAGTCAATTTTCTTGTGTAAAAGTGAGTTTGGGTGTATTAAGGCTTTTGGGTTTGAGTGGTTTATTTGTGCTACTTTTTGTACTCTACATTTTGTTAGTGAATTTCTCCTGGATCGTCTTCGCCAGTAGATGTAGGCTTGTTAAGCCGAACCACTTAAATCTTGGTGTTTTGTGTGACTGATTGTTATTTTTTATTCTGCAATTTTTTTTTTTTTGCTTCATTGGTAATCCTAGAATTATTTTATCTCAACGAACTGGTATCAGAGCTTGGGTATTTATTTTGCGGGATGACTACTACAAAATTTGAAGTAAAGAAATTTGATAGTCAGAATAGTTTCAGTCTTTGGCGTATCAGGATGCAGGAAGGTATGCCTCTTTGTGATCATCTAGATGTCTTCAATAGAATTATTTTGGATCTAAAAAATATTGATATTAAAGTAGATGATGAGGATCAAGCACTAATTTTTTTATGTTCACAACATCTGGTCCTTGATAATTTTATTAATTCAATGTTGTACGGTAGAGATACCATCTCTTTAGCTGATGTTAAATTTGCTTTGAATTCTATGGAGTTGAGAACAAGATTGAATGTGAAAAGTAGTGACAATCAGGTAAAGGGTTTATTTGTCAATGATCATTCAGAAAATTTCTCTAATTTTAGAGGTTAATCCGGAGGGAGAGATTTAGATAGAGGAGGCCAATCGCAGTCTAACTCAAAGAATAAAGTTAAAGTGTTACTATTGTTAAAAATATGGGCATTATAAATCTGAGTGTCTGAAGTTGAAAAATAAAGAGGAAGGTGATAAGCTAAATTCCTTTTCAGTGGCTGGTGTTGTCAAAGGAAATTATGAGAATGCAAAACTTGTCCTTGCAGTTACCATTTGTGATGGTCATTTTCACGACAAGTGGGTCCTTGATACTACATGTACTTCTCATATGTCCTCTACAAGGGATTGATTTATTAATTATGAGTTAGTTAATGGTGGTTTAATCTTGATGAGAAATGATGTCGCCTGCAAGATTATTGGTATTGGTGCAGTTAGAATAAGGATGCATGATGTGATCGTCAAGACTTCGATAAATGTTCGACATATATTAAATTTGAAGAAAAATCTTATTTCATTGGGCACTTTGGACTCCCTTGGATACAAATATCCCAGTGAAGGTGGAGTCATTCGGGTTAAGAAAGACTCATTGGTTGTGATGGAAGGTTACAAGGTTGATGGCCTCTGCTTTCTTAAGGGTAGTACTGTGATAGATTCAACTGATGTGCCTTCTTCAGATAATTTCAGACTATCAGCATTGTTAGCACAGCAGAGCAAGGAGAAAAAGCGTTTCATGTCGCATGTACCTTACTCTAGTGCATTTGGGAGCGTCATGTATGTTATGGTGTGCATTCGTCCAGATGTTTCACATGCAGTCAATGTTGTTAGTTCTGGCAAGGTTCACTGGCCGACAGTGAAATGGATATGTTGGCTTAGTATTTGATAGAGACAGTGGTATCGGTTCCAATGTCAATGGGTATGTTGATTCAGATTATGCTGGTGATCTGGTTATGACACAAGGCGATATTGCATTGAAGAAAATTCCCTTAAGAGGAAAATCCAGTGGATATGTTGACTAAGCCAGTCCTGGTTCTCAAGTTCAAAAATGGAGGTGTTTAAGGGCCATGAGGTATTTCTCCAGATTGCTCTTGCAAAGGGGCAAGAGAGGAAAATGTGATGTATAGTCTTAGCAGGGGCCATTGCAAAGGGCACAAGAAAGAAGGCTTTGAGAGGCTGTGGGAGAGAACTAAACTGAATTTTGAGGCTCCACAATGCGGTCCAATCAACCGGGGAGAGGGAGGGGAAGATCCACTTCATGGGCAAATTTAATCGTGAAAACACCTGAGGAGGAAGGGGTCCAATTGAACTTGTTAGGCGCAAGGGAGAGGGGGATATGAATCTCAAGGATCTTGGAGATGGTATGGGAGTCAAAAAGAGCATTGAGGGTAGGTAGGTCCCAGGATCTCCGAGTGGGGAAGATAACGTCAGCAACTGACAACCTAGGAAGAGAAATAAGGTTTTGGTTTGGAGAGGGCTTAAAACCAGCTATGAAGGGGATCCAAGGGGAACTCCACACATCTAGGTTTTGTACTAGTGGAGATCAACCAGCACGCTCCCTTTTCAACTAAATCCCTACATTTAATGATCCCTTTCCAAATCCAAGAGGCTGTGGCTGGAGGAGTAGATCTAAGAAGGTCGGTGTTGGTGAGGTATTTAGTACTAAGAGAAGAGACTCAAAGCAGGTTCTTTTTGGAGAGCAAAGACCAACCCAACTTAGCAAGCAAAGATGTATTCTGGGACTCGAGGGGTCTAATCCCCAAACCACCCCAAGCCTTAGGGGCACAAATTTTCTTCCAACTACGCAACATAAGATTATACTTTTTCTCAAAGGGAAAACCCCACCAATTTCCTTAAATAAGATTCGATATTATTGCAAGAAGGCTAGGGACTCTTGCCATAGAAGGGGTTGGGTTGGATGGGGAAAGGTGTGGGGGAGACTGCAATACAGGAGAGGGATTTTTGTGGAGACAGGGAAGTCGAAAATTTCTTCAATATTGATTATTTGGGATTCAAAGGAGTGGGGGGCAAAAGTGGAATTTTTGGTGACAACTGTAGTGGTTTGGGTTTGATCAGCTAAGGGAAGAAGCTGGGGCACGTGGATGGGAGTTTTAGTTGAAATGTTAAGTTGGAGTTAGCGTGAAGAGGCACTTGGGAATTTCTTTCACAAGTGGGTTGGGGGGAAGTAATTGCTTGGGAAAGGTGACGAGCATTTATGGTGAGGGAATTGGAGGAGGCGTAGACAGTGGTTTTTGGGGGGCTCAAAATTTGAGTGATGTTTTTTGATGTGGATTGGTGAGACTGACAGAGAGTGAGTTGGGTTAGGTTAAGTGAGTTGGGGTTTAGGGGTTGGCGAGTTTGCTGGGTTGACTCAAACGT
Organism: Corylus avellana; assembly: GCF_901000735.1. Classification (NCBI taxonomy): domain Eukaryota; kingdom Viridiplantae; phylum Streptophyta; class Magnoliopsida; order Fagales; family Betulaceae; genus Corylus; species Corylus avellana. The sequence continues at coordinate 11,994,922 of NC_081548.1, read as the reverse complement.
ATCCTGAGCACATTGATTTGCAGTCGAACTGGTGGATGGTTTTGAGGCGGATTGTTGGGTTAGTTTAAGGGGAGCCGAGGTAGGAGAAGGCTTAAAGCTATTATGGGTAATGATTTATTCACTTTGTTTGGGGTTGGAGAGTTTACCCGGAGTGCAGGGCCAAAGGGGATATTTGTGTTGGCTAGGGGTTCAAATGGACAAAAGGTACTGGAGTGACCAAGTCTTGATGAGAATCAACAAGCACCATTAAAATACCCATTGCATGTTCCTGTTGGGCCTATTACTAGAGCAAGATCCAAGAAGATCAAAGAAGCACTTAATGGGGTAATTCAAGAGATTTGGGCTGGTTCTAAAATGGAACATTCCAAGCTTGGCCCAAAGGAAGATAAATGCGTAAGAAATTTAATCCAAGCTATTGATGGGGTTGATATTGCTTAATTGGGCATAATTTCCTTAGCAATGGCGTGGATTAATGATTGATTATGACTGATTAACTTTCCAATTACATACCAATTAATTGACTGATTGACTTACCTATTTCAAGACCTTCCTTAGGCATAATTTCCTTGCCTATTTCAGTTTATTTTTGGCATGGAGGAGCTGCTAATTTCAAGCCAAATCAACCTTAATTTTAGGCTTCTATTATTTAGTCTTTTTTTTTTTTTTTTAATCTACTTTCCAATGTTGGAATCAATTTAATTTCCTTTCCATAGCAAGCAGGTAGTCTTATTTTCAGCCATGCTTTATAAATAGCATGCACTCATTGTAATGAAGACATCATGAATGAAAATTAGAAAAAAGTGAAGTTTGCTTCTTCTATTGGTTCTTCAAAGAACTTGTGAACTTATCAAGGATTCTTCCTTGTGGCGTTCAAACTTTATACCTTCGGTTCGTGATTCAATTATAATCGTTGGGTCGAGGGTTGTTACTTTATACCTTTGGTTCGCGTTTCATTTATAAACGTTGGGTCGGGGTTTTCTAACAAGAAATC
>NC_081548.1:11953931-11988931 GCF_901000735.1 Corylus avellana | reverse complement strand
AAACAAAAACAAGGAATAATGAACACAAACGGAAATAGATAGGATGAAAACAATAAACAAAAGATAAAAATGATAGTAAACTTGATTTTAGACCCTGTACTTTCATACCAAATGATGCGAACCTCAATCGACACGCTTTTGAGACCCAATAAACAATATTAGAATACTGATTCAAGAAAGCTAAAATTCAGATTTCTTGATAGAAAACCCCGACTCAACGTTTATAAATGAAACGCAAACCAAAGGTATAAAGTAACAACCTTCGACACAATGATAATAACTGAATCACGAACCGAAGGTATAAAGTTTGAATGCCACAAGGAAGAATCCTTGATAAGTTCACAAGTTCTTTGAAGTACCAATAAAAGAAGCAAACCTCACTTTTTTCTAATTTTCATTCATGATGTCCTCATTACAATGAGTGCGTGCTATTTATAAAGCATGGCTGAAAATAAGACTACCTACCTGCTATAGAAAGAAAATTAAATTGGTTCCAACATTAGAAAGTAGATAAAAAAAAAAGGGCTAAATAATAGAAGCCTAAAATTAAGGTTGATTTGGTCTGAAATTAGCAACTCCTCCATGCCAAAAATAGACTGAAATAGGTAAGTCAATCAATCAGCCAATTAATTGGTATATAATTGGAAAGTCTATCAGCCAATTAATTGGTATGTAATTGGAAAGTCAATCAGCCATAATTAATCATTAATCCACGCCATTGCTAAGGAAATTATGCCCAATTAGGCAAGATCAGCCCTATCAATAGCTTGGATTAAATTTATTACGCCTTCATCTTCCTTTAGGCCAAGCTTGGAATGCCCCATTTTAGAACCAGCCCATTAAATGCTTCTTTCATCTTCTTGGATCTTGCTCTAGTAATAGGCCCAACTGAAACATGCAATGGGTCCTTTAATGGTGTTTGTTGATTCTCATCAAGTCTTCTGTAGTCATAGCAAAAATCTGAAAGCCTTTCATATCTGAAAATAATCTTTGCCGGTGGTTTTCCAATCTTGGGAGGAAGATAGCTTGGAATCAGGGGTTGGAGCAGGGGAATAAGGACTTTAATCCTCAAGTAATTTCTGTGATGGGAGCATGGATCTTTTGCGAGGAGGAGGCCCAATTTTTCTCCTATAACAGAAGCATTTTGAGAGGTGATAAGCTCAATGGGGAGCCCATGAACTTGAACCCAGTAGGCTCCTTTGCAGAAGTCAATTTCAGATAGAGTTGAGCCTGCTTCCCAAGGCTTGAGAAAAGAGGGTTTCCTTTAATATTCCAGGGGGACAGATCCTAGATTTTTTGAGCATCCGAAAAGTTGTTGAAAGTGAAAGTGAAGGTGTTGACCTCCTTTGTTTCTTCGATGACGGAGGATTGTAGGAAGCTCCAGGCATGCTGAAGATTGTTTCTGACTGTGGGTTTGGTAACGATGCCAAGGGAAATTACACAACCCACTAGAGTGTAGTGGGAGTCTTTGTTTGCAATTTCAGGGTTGGGTGTAAGCAGGGGTGCATTGTCGGACTAGTTAAATGTGTTTGTTTGAGTATTTATGTGGTCCGATTCTGGTTGGGGGCTATTCATGGTGAAGCAGGGGGAGAGTGAATGAAGATGACAGGGTGGGTGAGGCAATAATGGAAGGGGGACCAAAGGCAGCTTGGAAGGAGAGGGCAGAGACAAGCTTAGGGAAAACTTCTTAAGCTCAGGAAGAGGAGAGAAAAAAAGTCTCAAAGAGATTAAAAAGTGATTCCAGGGGCTGTTGATTCCAAAGACTTCGCTTGATTAGCCTTATGGGTGGCATTTACAAGATTATTGCTAATTTTGGCAAATAGGCTAAAGATGGTGCTGGAGAAGAGTATCTCTAAGTTGCAGAATGTTTTCATTCAGCGTAGGCAAATCCTAGATCTTGTTCGTATTGCCAATGAATGCCTTGATCATAGAATAAGATCTGGAGAGTTGGGTGTACTTTGTAAGTTGGACTCATAAAAATCCCGTGGCCATATTTATTGTGGGATTTGCTGATGTACTTGCTGAGGAGGTGTGGTTTTGGGGGGAAGTGGTGCTCTTGGATAGCTCATTGTATTTCCAAGGTGCAGTTCTCAGCACTCCCACTGGTTTTTTTAGTGGCTTGAGACAAGGGGACTTTCTATCTCCTTTGCTGTTTGTCATTGTGATGGAGCCATTAAAATGATCTCTGCTGCAATGAGTGGGGATTGTTATCTGGCTTCATTGTGAGGATAGGGATTAATATCTCTTATCTTTTGTTTGCATATGATACTTTGATTTTTCAGTAGGGTTGACCTAGATTATCTACGACATATGTGGCGCTTGTTTTTATGTTTTGAAGTTGTCTCGGACTTGAAGGTTAATTTGGCTAAGTCAATATTGGGTCTTGTGGGTGGGGATGTTTATGTGGATGGGTTTGCAGGATTATGGGCTGTGGAGTTTCCCCTTTTCCTTTGAAGTATCTTGGTTGTTGGGGGCCTCCTATTAGGCAAAGTCTATTTGGAGTGACGTTTTTGAAAAAAAATAGAGCCTCACTTGGCTAGTTGGAAAAGGTTGTATTTATCTAAGAGTTGTAGGATTATCCTTATAAAGAGTACACTTTCTAATTTACCTACGTACTTTTCGTCCCTCTTTTCTCTTCTAGTGGGGGTCGCAAATGTATTAAGAAGCTTCAATGTGATTTCTTATGTAGTGAACTAAGTGAAGAGTTCAAATATCACCTGATAAGTTGATCCAATGTTTATTCTCTGATCTCTGAAGGAAGGACGAGGGCTCGAAACTTGTTGATGTTCAATCGAACTCTCTTAAAGAAATGGCTATGGCACTATGTGCATGGGAGAGAGGCGTAGTGGAGAGTGATGGTAGGTTCTAAATTTGGCAATTCGCAGGGTGGGTGGTGTTTTAATGAGCCTCTTGGGATGTTTAGAGTGGGTTTATGGAAGAAGATTAGGAGGGGTTGTGGTGTGGGGATATAGCTCTTAAAGACGTCTTTTCAGATTTAGTTGGCATTTCGTGTGCAAAGCATACTTTTGTTGCAACTCACTTGGAGTTTTTTGTTGGCACTATTTGGTAAAATGTAAGCTTTGCTAGAACGGCTCATGATTGGAACTTGGGAGGTGGATGTATTTGTCTCTTTCTTCAAGGTGTTATATTCCGCTAGAGTGAGACGGAAGGTGAACGAGAAGCTTTGGTGGGTCCCCTTCAAAAGAAGTTTGTTCGTTGTTGGTTCCTTCTATAATGTCTTGGAGCGTAATGATGGCTTATACTTTCCTTGGAAAAGTGTTTATCGAACTAAAGTTCTTTTGAGGGTGGCCTTTTTTTGCTTGGTTGATGGCCCTAAGAAAGATCCTTACCATGGATAATCCGAGAAAATGGCATGTCATCGTGGTTGATAGGTGTTGTATATGTAAAAGGTACGGGGAGTTCGTGGACCATCTTCTTGTCCATTGTGAAGTTGCCAGTGCCTTATGGGATGTTTTCTTCAGCTGATTTGAGTTGTCTCTGGTTATGCCTAGATTAGTCGACTTATATGCATGTTGGTGGACTGCCATAAGCTCTCAAAGTGATGTGTGGAAGATGGTGCCTTCATGCCACTTGTGATGTCTATGGAGGGAAAGGAATGACATATGTTTTAAGGACCATGAAAGACTTTGGAGGAACTTAAGTCGTTATTTTTCTATATTTTTATATCTTAGGACAACAACTTGTGTTTTTCCTTTTGTGATTAGTTATCATGACTTTCTTATTCTCTTTTCTCTTTCTAGTTAGGTGTTTTTTCATATATACTTTTTATGTACTTTGGGATGCCTTACGCTTTTAATAATATCTTGATTACTTATAATAAAAAAAAATTTAATCTTGCTTGTTTCTGTTCTTCACTGAAAAGCTTATTGCTAAATTTGCAGCCAGTTCCTGGAGGGAGTATCAGTCTAGCAATGCCAGTGGATGTGGATAAGCATAAAGGTAAGCTCACATCTTTGCACTAGTGTCCTGAGGTAATTTATCGTCTCGCCAGACTTAAATTTGTGACTGGTTTGCAGTCAACCCCAAGTATTTTGGCATTCATTGTCGATAGTAGGGTCAGGGACCCTGCATGAAAGTGAAATTGGTCCAATAAGTTTTACATCCATATTATAATGCAACTGGTGTGTGCAAATAGAAATGGACAGTGGCTTGGAGAACTGGGTTGCGGGTTAATCCTGGATCTGTTCGGATTTTGATGTGCCATGACTGCATCAGTCCTTTTGGCAGCCTCCTTGGTTTATTTAAGAAGATATGCAAATCTTCATGCTGGGGTTTTCATGTAATTCTTAATTCAGATCTTGATCTGAGGACCCACACTTGGCTAGTAAGGGCTTAAGATATGGATTTGAGTGATACCAGGGAGAAGGCTGAGAAGAACTTTATTTATTGGGGATAATATAGCATATTATTTGTTTGTTAGAGAAGCCCCGTTGTACTAAGATGCCGTTTTACAAAGTATAACATCATATTTGGTTCATATTGAATTTCAGAACTCAAGGATGCTTCTTATTCAGCTAAGGGTACAAGGCCTGGAGCTTTAAGTAAGAACATTCGTCCAGATGTTCGTATGCAGTTTAGATCAACAACTGCAAATTTTAGTACTGCCAATCCGATGAAGCAACAAGTAAGGCATTATCTTGTGTTAATTGTGTCATGGTTCATTTGCTTCTCTATTTCCTCTACACTTCATGCGGATTCTGAATGTGTACCCATAATGTCTATCCACCTCTTACAGTATACTCTTTGTATTTGTCGTAGCTTTGTTCCTCACTGTTGTTGTAGTTATCACTTTCATCTTGCAGTTAATCTGGTCATCTCTTTGGTCAATGGAGCTAAAGGCCTTTTTCTATACCCTTATCCAGTGAATGGCTGCTTATGATTGTTTTCATGACTGATTTTATCATTTTTTGTTTGTTTGTTTGTTTTTTTAATTTCCTTGTTTTCTTGATAGGCATTTCTCTTGTATACTTTCTATATAACTTCGGTGCGTCCTTTGGTTTTTATTGAACATCATTTAGTTATTAAAAAAATAAAAAAATTCTCTTTGGTCAATGTGATTCACTATTTTTTGAGATATTCTTGCAGATTGTGAGCAATGCACCAATGGCATCTATTTCATCTGCTCTGCCAAGATCCTTCAAAAGTATATTTCCAGAACCTGAAAGGCCCACAGAAACTGCATACCTGGGTCGTGGAATCGGGAATGGAACTGGTGCTTCAAGCAGCTGGATGGCATCATTAAAACGAAATTCTTCAGCCAAGTGACTGGTATGGGGATTTTCATTCAGATATGAATTTGTATAGTTTACAATATGCCTACTGTTTGTGTAGTAGCTTTTATAACTGAATCGTGTTATTAATTTGCATATTGTTGATAAAGTATTGAATATTGATACTTGTATACTTCTTTTGTCCCCTTTTTTCTTCCAGCTATCGATCTGAAAGGATAGCACTTAAAGCATGCACAATATTGGCGAATGTGATGAAGTTTGGACTTATTGAGGTCTTCCAATGCCAGATCACATAATGTTTTTTTTTACGTGAGGGGACTAAAAGTACAATCAATCACATTGGATTTTGATAGGACTTGGGGCTTGTCAAAGCTTGGCACTTGGCAGTTGTCAAAGCTTCGGCTTTCTGCATGCATAGGTGGCAAAAATGACTAAACCAGTTTCAAGTTATATTGTTCAGTGGATAATTTGTAAAGCGTTTAGTCCATTATTCTGTTAATTAGAGAAATTCTTGTATGTTATTTGGTTGTTCTGACTTTGTATTTCATTCAATTCAGGATTTGTTGCTTTCTGTTCTTATTGCTCTATCTTTTATGGATCAGTTTGAACCCAGGTTTCCCAGGTCCTTCCGAATTTGAGAAGTGCTATTAACATTTCAGGTATCAACTTATTTTGCTCTTTGCAGCTTGTTATGTTTTATCATGTTTGGACTTTTTGACTGCTCCGTTAACCTTCTTCTTTTTCCTTTTTATTTATTTATTATTTCTATGCTTCAGATATTATCAGAAAGATGGGGGGAGAAGTTCTTTGGAACTGTTGATGTCAGATGAAGATGATTTGTAGGAATGTGTTGGTCTGATGGCTCCAAGGTAAAATCAATAATTTGGAGGGCTCAACTAGCATCAACTCATTTTTTGTCTTTCTTTTACCTTTGCTATTTCCATGCCTTTGGCATCTACCAACAGATCCTAAATCCCTAAAATATACCAGATTTATACTTGCTCGCATTCTAGATCCCGTTGTTGTTGTATTCAAGCAAAGCCGCATCATTGCTTTTGTACTCTTTCCTTTCATGGCTACTTTTGCACTATTTGTTATCGTGTCTTCTCCCATCATCATCATCATTATATTGTATCGAGACCTTGGTGCCCTTGCCTGAGTTTACTACGAGTTCACAAGCTAGCTAGCTGGCCCATCTTTTGTTTTCAATCACAGATTGATTGTTACATACACCCATGGAAAATAACGTCTGTAGATTTTGAAAGTGATTGCAGTACCGTTTCAACTATCATCAACGGTTACATGTTACATAAAAATGCTTAAATAATACCATACCACAACAGGAAACCCCCTGGAGTCATTGTAAATGGACAAGTCTTTGTCACTTGGCCAGAGAAAACAAATCAGGCTTGTGCATATGCAGACACGTGTTGATATAACAATTTGAAGTGTGATATTGTTATGATAATACATTATGTTGACGTTTATCTGTTTCAGTTAAGAGTGTATATGTAAAGAAGAAAAGTGCAGATATGGTGGACAGAGACGGGGAAACTTTTTTTCAATCTCACCAACCCATGAATATTCAAACAATGAAGGAGATAGGTCATCATATGACATCACTAGAGAGCAAGTGATTAACATAGTACATTTATCAACAAAAACATAAATATATCAAGTGCCCGCCCTCTTTACAACTTTAATTACACATCAAGTCCGACAAAATAATCACATCCGTGAGTGATTATGTACAAATCATGATAACTATCTATATCTATATAGTTGAGCCAAAGTAGTTGGCTGCTCCTCACTGCGTCAATATAAAAATATCATTCGTGGAATGAGCCACGTTATTGCAGGGAAACCAATGTTTTCACGAAAACATTACCATTTTACTGAAACATAAAAGCCACTGAGCTGGAAAGATTTCTTGTAAAAACTATCTTTCATGGATGATTTTTCCATAAAACTATCTTTCGTAAGACTATTAAAACAAAGCTGCCTCGCAATACAATCTTTCATAATGCTATCTTTGTAAACGCAACTTTCCTAAGCATGAAAAGTGCTAGGGGTACTAAATTTTTTATCAATAGATGTGGAGCTTATTTATTAGAGATGATCAAAATAAATGTTTAGTGTACCAATAAATAAACTTCACATCATTTTGATACCATCTCTTGCTAAAAAATTTTGTATCTCTCTAAATGTCTTTCATAGCTACAAACTTGGGTTTGGTTTTGGGAATCTAAAATTCTTCCATCATCCATATTTTTAAGAAAGTCGTACCTAAAACACTGAATTCCCAAATGCGATTGTTTCCGCAGTCGAGAATGATCAGAAATATGAAATTATCATTATGTTTCTCTCTTCAAGTGCCCAAGGGTATTTCATACAAAAAAATAATAGAAAAAACAAAAAAAAAATTAAAAAAAATAAAACTAAATATAAACCATAATTTTCTATCATTTCCCAATTTATAAACCATCCATCTTTTTTAATCTATTTTCTTTATTTCCCAATATATTAATTGTCTATACTTTTTTTTTTTTTTCATCTCTGACCAGATAAAATTTGTTCATTTTCGTTCTTTGGGAAATAAGCTTTTATATACATAATTTTATTTTTATTTTTATTTTTCATATATAACCAAATAAACCGGTTCATTTTTGTTTGTTGGAATAAAATAATTCCTCCCTTTTATATATAGATCTTACAAATGATCAAAAGATCAAACCCAAAAAAATAAACATAATAAAATCCTAACATAGTTTTACTGTTCTTTTCTTGTATAACCATAATGATATCCAACAACACAGAGAGAGAGGGAGATAAAACCTAAGATAGTTTAACTGTTCTTTTCTTGTATAACCACAATGATATCCAACAGAGAGAGAGAGAGAGAAATCCTAACATAGTTTAACTGTTCTTTTCTTGTATAACCATAATGATATCTAACACAGAGAGAGAGAGAGAGAGAGAGAGAGAGAAGCAAAATAGTAATATCACAAATTTACTTTCTATATGGTTTGGAGATTGAAAAAAAAAAAAAAAAAAGACGTCTGTCTTTAGCCCAGAAAAGGAAAGTAATCATTTTCCATGAAAAAAAAAAAAAAAAGAAAAAAAGTTTAATGGGCATTTTTGTACCCCCACCCCAACAAAAAAAAAAAAAAACCCTTTCCTAAAGCCAATTAATGTAGATTCCCACCTCTTTAAAAGAAACATAAATTCAAGTAAAAAAAAGAGTTAAGAGGAATCTCAATTCCTACGGGCATCTGAATTCCCCAACCGTGATAATCTTTTAGGATTGGAAAACCTGAAAAATTACCCTTATCCAAATGCGACGCAAGATCGTGAGCCATTGTTGCAGCCATACTTGGTGTTGTTATAGACCGGGGGGTTTAAATAATGGGGTAAAACCAAAAATCCCCTCCACATCAATGGGAACATTAAGAGCTCTACTAAGGAGCTCCGGCGTAGAGGTCTCACCCTTCCAAGTGTTGAACCATGGTCCCCCTCCGACTTCTACTGCTGCCATGTTACTTGTAACATCCAATATCATCTGTACATTCATAATATTTCAAGTGTTAAAATGTTCCCATAATCATCAAACCTAGAATTTGTGGTTGTAGGGTCTTCTCTTAATTTTTGTTGTTATTTTATAAAGAAGAGCTGCATACTTCTACTCAAATATTAATACTAACATGATAAACTTAATCATATCTCCCAACTCAAATAACAACTAGTCCTAATCTAGGAAATAACAAAACCAAATTGTAAGCATAAGATTTAAGGATTTCCAATTCCTACAAAGAAAAGACACTATGCAGGCCAAACATGGGAAGCATCAAGGGGAAAGAACAGGGCCGCCAGACTGACTAACTTTGAGATATATCAGCAAAATAAACACGGGAATTAAAAAGTAAATCCAGGGGGTCCACACATATCAAAATTATCACTAATCCAAACCAGGTCAGCCTGTGGATGGACCAATGGACATCACCTCAAAAATAATTCAATTCTCAACAATTCGAAATTTGTGAGTGCTGAGTTTTGTATCATCCTCCAAATGATAACAGGAGTGATGCCCTTCATGAAACTCGTGGTGTTCCACATTTAACATATCTGATGTAAATATCTCAATCGATACTACGTGTGTTATATAAGCCCAATGTCTCTCAAATATGAAGTAACAAAATTTGAAAAACATTGATATAATAATGACAAAATCTACTGAAATTTCAGTCATTAATGATTCACATGAATGGGATTTTGAGAGTTTTCATATATTATAATTGATCAAACAAAAACAAGCAAATAAACTATACTTCAGAGCCACTTATAAAGTAAATATTGTCATGTAGAGATGCAATAAACACCAGAAACAGTTTCAGACCAGTGAAACTACAAAATTTGAGGAAAGAGAGAGAGAGAGAGAGATGTAGATCAGATTGTCCATGGCTTTATAGAAATGTTTGGGCAGAAGGATACTCAAGGATTGGGTACCTGCAATTCTGCAAGTGCCCAAGAGATGATGCAAACTAGTTTACACATGGCTTCATTCAATCCAGCAAATTGATAATCATGAAACTAAGCAGATCAATCAGAGTAAAATTATCATAACTTTTTATTCTAATATGAGATGAAGGCAAAATTGATGGCATTAAAAAGTTGATTCAAAGCGCTATAATTTGTATTTCACGAAAAAAAAATTCCAATTCTAATGTTTACTAGCTCAAAAAGGACGGGCAACAAAAGTCTGAAAATCTAGTTCAGAAAGTTTATTCAACCTTTGGTTGGGCGAGATTGCGACCGGTAACTCTGATTGTCTTACCGAACTAATTGTGTACCCTACTAGGTCGCTCCTCCTTTCTCTAGTGTTAATCATAGGGCAGAAACTTTGCTTGACACTCGCACAATGTTTGCTTCAGCAATTTTGACTCTTTGAGATTATTTTAAATATAGTCATTTTTGTAGTTTTCCTTTTAGGGTTGCGTCCCTTACTTTTATTTAAGCACCATAAGGCCAGCCTGACTGAGTAGTTTTCTCTTATTATCCGTTTTATCAATAAGAATACTTCACGGAGAGTTTTTCTTCAATTTTCTTCAAATTCTTAGAGTTTTCTAGGACTTATAGCATGGTTGTGAATTATATGTTTGCAGATTTAGCTTCTCAATATGCCAAGTTGCATTGACTGGTATCAAAGCCTAGCTGCGCTGCATCAGATAGTATTAGAGCCCAGTTGCTTTCTTACCATAGTGCGAAGAGAAGCACGTAGAGGAAGACATGCAACTATTGGCGATGTGTATGAACGTGATGAGCAACTAGAGGCACATTTGCAGTGAATGTAGGAATGACTCAATCAGTTTGCTGATCGATTTGAGCAGTTTGATGCCCCTTCTTAAGGGTCCATTCTCCACTCAAGCAGGTACATCTTTCACAATCTATTTATCATCAGACTAATACAACAGAGACAGAAGAGTTGAGAAAATAACAAACCTTCCCTTTACTGCCATCATATCTTCGTTCCCAAATTCGCAATCTTAGCTCACCAAAACAAGAATCTTTACAAGCAGGAGCAAGACCAGCTTCTGATGTCGGAGCACGCAATGTTGTACCAGGATCCTTTGTTGTTACCTCTAATTCAACCTGCCCAGACAGTCTGTCATCAATTACTCCTTAACAGGCCTCAACATCAACATCTGATCTTTCCAACGAACTACTTGATCATTCAAAGAACTTAACAAGTTCCATCAATAATGCCCAAAACCAGCTTGCACTTTCTGCAAAGGAGTGTTAAGCTTCACATTTTTTTTTTTTTTGCTGAGGAAAAACAGTACAGTGTGATAGCACCTCTTCCCAAGGCCTCAGGAATGCATCCCAAGAAAGATATACCAGATTGACCCCATAAACTAGGTACTATCCCACCACATGAGTGTTGGGCTTTCAAATGAAAAACGAGACCAAAATCACGGAGACTTCCCTGCAGAACTTGGAACTGGGATGTGATGAAAGTAACATAATCAATAAAGAGATAAACAATTACCTTATGCGTCTGATTTTCCCCAGCCATGTACCAGTAACCCCAAGGAGCAATTTCCCAACTAACACCACCATTCCATGGCACAAATTCATAGAAAATTCCATCATAGTGAACTCCAACCTGCAGTAGTGAGTATCATAACATCTGTCAATAGATAAAAGAGGAGAGGTTACTACTTGTTTGAGACAGCACTTGACCTCATCTTATTTTTCAGTGAAAATGCTCTTTATCAAGGCATGTTTATGCATAACTTGGCTACAATTTGGAATAAAATTGTTTCATCATTTTCCCCTTGACTTTAAAGAGGAAGATATTTCTCAAATAGTACCAGAGAAACGAGCTCAGGGGCCAAAAACACAACCACATTCCTAGATCAAAGCATCTTGATGAAGCAAATTGATTTCATAAAGATCAGGTAGTTAACTAATTGCCCTTTGTCTTAAAGCAAAGAGTGAATTCATGACTCAAAAAACAAATAAAACAAAGGCTTGCCAAAGCAGGTTCATATAGCATTCATTTTTTGATAAGTAGATTCATATAGCATTCTGGCATAGAGAAACAACCAAAACTACACTTCTTTCTCTTTCAGGATCCTTGGACCTTCCCATGATATATAATCTTTTACTGTCAAGGATTTTATTTACCATCCATAACGAAATTGAAGCAAAAATAATAAGAGAAAGCACAGCAACATTAGAAGAGAAATTGCCCCCAAAATAGAGTACCAATGCAGCATTTTCAAAATTCTGTGTCAGTCCAGGTAGTTGCCTCAACCCACCAGCTGCAGTGAGAGCAACTTCTCCACTAGCACCTTCAAATACATTACACTGTACCTGCAGTAAGACATCAACCAGTAAGATACAGACACTGAGCCGCAGTAATTAATCAGTGTACCACACCAAAGAATGAATAAGCTTACTCAATCAGAAAGCTACTGTTGAATGAATATCTTCATAAAGAAGCTCCCCCAATGAACAATACAAGGTCTAACCTTACTTCTAAATGGAACATCAAGAAAGCGTGCTCTGTAACCAAAGATTTACTCTATAGAGCTTCTTTGACTGTTCAGTATCTAGCAAGCAACAGTCCTTGCTTTCTGGCCCTTTGTCTCATCCATAAAATTTACATCTTTTCGAATTAAGAGGCAGAAAGCAATAAATAATAATTCCACACTCTTCAAAATGGTAGTGCAATGGCATAGGACTCTTTAAAGCTAATGCCCATGTTACTGTGTATTATGGATAAATATTTCTCGACTGTCAGTTCCCTTTCTTTTAAGTACTTCATATAATGAAAAATGGCTAAAGCTCACACATCTAATAAAAAATGAACAAAAAAGAGCTAAGAAAAAAAGAATACCCAAAACCATTTTCTTGGGAATGCTCCACCCCAGTTCTTTTCGGAATATGAAGGGGCATTTTGAAACTCAAACCTTTCACCATCCCACTCTATCCAACCTGAAATTCAAATTTAAAACCCGAGGTCATGTCCCAAATAATGCATGCAGACGCAAATTGCTAAAGAAGCAATTTCATACCCAAGCAAATAGATTCTAGGTGCGAGGCACACGGGTTGTGTTTGGCTGACATGGATTGATGTGGTATAAAGTTTTGAATTTTTTGTATTGAAAGTGACAGTTTTGTTTTGTAATGATTTTTTTTTTTTTTTTTTATTTGAATAGTAATAAAAAGTGATAATGTTTTTATGTTGATTTTTTGGGGAAAATGGTGCGTAAATAGTGTTAGGGGATGAAATGGTGTGCAAAACATAACCATGATCATAGCAAAACAAATATTGATATCACAGAGGGGATATACACAACTAAAGCCCAGATATAAGCACTGGAAACATCAGTTCCATGAGTATAAGTGTTGTCAGGTTGTCCCTTTGGATTGTAGGACTTCAAGAAGGTGAATAGCATAGCAAAATCATAATTGTGAGCTAAAAAGTGGGATATTAATCGTCAATCAATGGAAGAAGCTAAAACCTGTTGACAGTCCACCAGCCATGCATATTTGCCAATGGGGTTCAAATACAGGAAAAGCTGCAAGCCAGCCTGCAGTGGACATCTGTTTGGACCCGACATTGCCCCAGCCATAGGTAGGATGGGTACTGTACTCCCAACGTGCAGTCTTCACAGTATCCACATAATTTGACCTGTCATTGAAAAGCCAAGCCACGCCAGACTAACTAATCAGACAAGTTCTGAAAATATTTTGCCCATCCCGGTTACAAGTTTAAGATTTGAGGTGTAATGTCATGTTCCAATACAATCATCTATCCCTAAACCCGAAAACATTTGATAAAAGAAATGTTAGGTCAGGAAAAAAGAAAAGGCCTATTTCACCTGCAGGCCAAAGAAAGAAGGAAGCCTACTATACCATCTGGATTTCAGACAGAAATAATCATATGTAGAATGTGTATCTTTCAAATTATAATACATGCCATGAAAAAGAGTGCTACCTGCCATCATCACGAATGAAACCTTGATGCCAAAGTGGGCTGACTTGGAAACCTTCCAGCACTCTTTTACTGAATTCCTGTGCAAACAACACATAAGAAAGGTTAAGAACAAAAGTTGTTTTTTACTAGCCATTAATTTCCTCATCCACATGATTATATAACAGATCTACATCCTCCTGCTGGTCAACTTGTAATCATGGAAGACCTTATCTGCTCGAACAGGGGAAAATGGCCATCAAAAAGCAATACCAAGTAAAAGTTGAATAAATTAGGCCACTGTCAAACGTGTAGAGTACCAGCTACGCATATAATTCAAGTCCAACATATAAAAAGTTCAGCTAAATATCGAAGAATGCCATGAGAAAACAATACACTGTCGCATATGGAAGTTTAATTTGGCAGTCCTCAAAAATTTAATACCCAAAATGACTAGTGAATGACATATTGGAAACTACTAAAATCATCTAGAAATCTCTTATGGGTTGGATATTTTTATTTTTAGAGAAAGGATGAAAAGAAAATTAGTTTCAACATTTACACAAAAACAATTATCCAAAAGTGGTGTCTCAACCTGAGGAGGGACCTCCTTGTTTGGAGGCTTCAATTCCTTTTCAGCAATAAAGGTATTCCCCAGTATTAGCTCATGCCTACCTATGAATTAAAAAATTGTTAGCTAGAGTCAAGAATCAATAGAATCTAATCAGTCCTCTTTTCCTTGACTAGCATGGAAGGACTTCAGACTATCTTGACCATTTGGAAGCAGAATGTAAGGTGAAAACAAGAAAACATCGCTGAAAAAAAAAAAAAAAAAAGAAAAAAAAAGAAGAAAGAATAAAGCTGACAAAATTGCATTCAAATAAAAGGCTAGTTCCAAAAAGTAGCACAAGTGGAATGAAACCAATACGTTAAGCACACAAGTAAAATCCCATACTCTTAACACAAAAGTAACTGTTTGAAAGGTTGGGGGCGCGGGGTAGGGATAATGGAATTAAACAGAAACTACAGTTTGAAGAGTCAAAAGCATGTTTATCAGGTAAAAAGGAGATAATGGAATTAAACAACACCTGCATAGAATAATAACAAATACCGGTATCAAATTGTCTCAAGGTATATAATGATGTCTAATCAACTCTAATCACAGCAAAATATTGCACTTTATATTCCAAACAAAATAGTAATAAAACACTGTCATTGCTGACATAAGGAGCAAGAAAGCATCATGGGAATCAACACCAGGGGATCACAAACTGCTGCCAAGGCCTAGCATGATTAAGAAGAGTAACAACTAATACGATTGCTTTAATGCTGCGTATGTTCTTTTAGGCATAAAGAAGAAATCTTACTTCCCCAAAAGTTCTGCGACTCCTCAGAGTATTGACAAATATACTTGTCATTAGCGCCAAGAATTTGAGCCCCAACTCCAGTATATCTTGGTCCATGCTGTGCCACTTCAAATGCCGTTAATTTCTTAGAGAATGCAGGATTCTCCACAGAATACATAAAGCAGAAGCTCTGCCTCCGTTCTGGGATCGACACCTTGAAGTACCAACCCTCAAAAAACTTCCTGGTACTTCCATCAAAATGGTACCTGATTCAAATAGAGGGGAATAATTATGTCTACAAGGAAGATGGCCCATTGCTAATTAACCCAAAAAGATATTGTAGCTGTGACATTAGTGGGGCTGAATTGTAAAGGTGTTGCATAAGTACTACGTTTCACTTTGGTTGCTTACTAGACAAGATTAGGACATATAGCGTCTCTAGGGAATTTTAATTGTATTGACCCATAATTTTGGAATGGAATATAGCAGACATGTGGCTACTGCTTTTCTTAGGTCCTAAAAATAGCCAATTGCTACTAGTGTTAGTCTATTTTTTTTTTTTTTTAATTTATATATATATATATATAAGTAAAAGGATTTCATTAAAAACCAAAGGCGCACCCAAGTGTATTGGAAGTATACAAAAGAAACACCCAATCCAATCCAAACAATAAAAAAAAAAGAGATCAAATGAAGACGAGAAATGTGCAAACAATCATAAGCAACTATCCACTAAAAATGGTACGGAAAAATAAGGCATTTAGCTCCAACATCTTCCTCTCACTGTCTTCAAGTTCAGGTCATTTTTTTCCCACCAAATGCACCACATCAAATAGAGTGGGACCATTTTCCACAAAGCTTCACTTTGAGAATTACCAATCTTCTTTCTCCAACAAGCAAGGAGATCTCTCACCCAACAAGGCATGACCCACGTTAATCCGAAAAGACCAAAAATAGAGTACTATAAATCACTAGCTATCTAGCAATGGAACAAGATGTGGTCAATGGTTTCCCCACTCTTTTTACTTACACATGCAGTACCAATCTACTACAATGATTTTCTACTTTCTTAAGTTGTCCACTGTGAGGATCTTACCTAAGGTGGTAAACCAAACAAAGAAGTCAATATCAACAGGATCCTGCTCCGCCAAATACACCTCCAAGGGGATTGCTATCAAGTGGGATTAAGACATTATAGAAAGATTTTACATAAAATAACCCTTTCTTGGAGGGTTCCAGCAAAGCTTGTCAGCACCATCATGTTCTAGCTTAATGGAATACAATTGATCGAAGAACAAGGAAAGGAATTCCAGCTCCCAATCATGCACAGGTCTAACAAATTAACGTTCCACTAAGGAGAGCCATTAGAGAACTGAAGATGATTAGCCAAGGAAGAATCCCTATGGCAAGAAATGCTATACAACTCCGGAAACACTGCTTTTAAGGTTCTCCACACCACATATCATACCAAAAACTAATCTTGATGCCGTCACCCGCCTTGAAACTAGGACATCTAGAAAACTCCTCCCACCCCTTCCTAATGAATTACTAGAGACATAAGACCCAAAACTTCATTAGAGAACCACCTGCCACTAACCACCATATTTCACATCCACTACCTTTCTCTAGAGAGCATATCTCTCATAGGCATAACACTATAGCCACTTCCCTAAAAGGGCTCGATTGAACAAGAGCAAATTTTGAATCCTCAAACCCCCTCTCAGAGATTCAAGAACAAACCTTGGGTCAACTTGCCAGATGGAATCTGACCCCTTCACCCATTCCTCCCCACAAGAAATAACATTGTAACTTCTCAAATTCAATTGGCAACACTAACCAGGAAGGGAAACAACGACAAGGAGTTAGTTGGCAAGTTAGACAAAGTGCTCTTGGTAGTGGACGAGTACAAACGCTTCCCCCCCTTTCAACAAGTACAAACGCTTTCAGCCAACCAAACAACGATCAACATTCTCAATAATGCCATTCTAAATCAGTTTGGCATTAAAAGAAGCACCCAAAGGAAGACCAAGGCAGTTCATAGGCAAAGACGATACCCTGCAACCCAAGATTCTAGCCAAACATTTAATGTTATTAATCAAACCTACAATTCTAACTTAGCCAAATTGATCTTCAAGCCCGAAACAACTTCAAAACATAAAAACAAGCAATGCAATTGATAGAGGTGATCTGAGTCTACCCCATAGAAAATTAAAGTGTCGTCTACAAATAGAAAATGAGATATGCAAACACACCAACACTCCCCATCCCCACAGATAAGCTAGACAACAAACCCTCACTCACTACCCCAAAAATCATCATACCCAAAGCCTCCATCACAATGACAAACAACAATGGAGATAGAGAGTCCTCCTATCTCAAGCCATGGGAGCTACTAAAATAAACGGTGGGAGTGTCATTCACCAAAACAGAAAACACACCAAAGAGATACGATGCGCCATCCATGTGCACCATTTCCCCCCAAAACCACTCCTCAACATGTACAGCGAGAAATCCTAAATAATAATATGATCATAAGCTTTTTCTAAATCCAATTTGCAGAACACACCTGGCTCCCCAGATTTTATTCAGCTATAAAGGCATTCATTAGCAATAAGAACCTATCTGCCTTGCTCAATGAAAGCATTTTGCAACTTAGAAATAATCTTCTCCAAGACCATCTTAAACTTGTTGGCTAGAACCTTGGCAATAATACTATAAATGCCACTCACGAGACTAATCGGGCGAAAATCCTTGAGATCAATAACCCAAAAATCTTCAGAATGAGAGCAATGAATGTAGCATTTACACTCCATTAAAACTTACCTCTAGCATGAAAGTCATGGAAGACCTTCATGATGTATTCTTTTAACACATCCCGACAAGCTTGGAAGAAAGCCATAGAGTAACCACCAAGGTCTGGCACCTTGCATCATTCGTAACTTTCACTACCCCCAACACCTCCCCTTCCTCAAAATCTCTCCCTAACCAATTAGCCTCAGCCTCACCCCATTAGTCAAAGAAAGGTTGTCCAATAAAGGCCACCAACTAAATGGCCAAGTATACAAATGTCTATAAAACTGGAATGTGCTTGCTGATTTCCACCCAATTGGTAGAAATTATACCAGCAACTAACAAAGAGTCAATGGAGTTCTTCCTTCTATTGGAATTCTCAATTCTGTGAAAAAACTTCATGCAATTGTCACCTTCCCTTAACCACAATGCCCTAGAATTCTGAAACCAACTCACCTCCCCCATAGAGTGGATTTGTCCAACTCACTTAATACTTTTGCCTTCTTCATTCTCCTTGTCTCCTATGGCCCTCTCTTCTTCAATGAAATCAATAACTCATAACTCTTCCAAAAGGATCCTTTTCTTCCTCCCTACCTTGCCAACTACCTCCTCATTCCATCTTCTTAAATCAACTTTCAAGGCATTGAGCTTGTGAGCCAAAAGCTCGGAAAACCTTGGAAGTAATAAGAGTTCCACCACTTTTTCACTCTATCCACAAAACCCTCATACTTTAGCCACATATTTTCAAATTTGAAGTACCTACTACCTCCTTGAAAGTTACCTCAGTCAAGAAGGATCCGAAAGTAGTCCGAGCAAAGTTAAGGAAGCCTCCTCTAGGACACACCAAGAAGCCGAGCTTCCCAAACTAGAGAATCAAGAAATATATCAATCCTAGACCAAGAGAACAAGCCCCGATTATTTGACAAAGTAAATGTTGCACCAACAAGAGGGAGGTCCATCAGGCCTTGATCAAAAATGAAATCAAAAAATCCATCACAACTGGGCATAAATAGGCTTGTCCCGATCTCTCACTAGGGAACCGGGTGACGTTAAAATCACCCCCAATGCACCAAGGCAAGTTCTACCAACTGAGTAGACCAGCCAACTCATCACAAAGGAGCCTTCTATCCCCCATCAAAACTAAGGCCATAGCACACACACAAGCCCAAGTGAAATGATCGTCAACGTTCTTGAATGTAACAACCAGCGTGAATTACCCCACACTCATCAATCTTTTCCTCCACCCTCCTATCCCGCATAATCAAAATGCCACCCAATGCCCATCCAGAGTCCAAATAGCACCAATCCACACGATGGCATCCCCACAAACTACGCACAACACTACAAGACAAGGCCTCAAGCTTAGTTTCTTGAAAACATACAATATCAACCTTCCAATCTCTGAGTAAATTCCTCACCCTCAAGCATTTATCTCTCTCATTCAACCCTCTCACGTTCCAAGACAACAGTTGAGGCTTCATTAAGAACTGAGAAACCCCTTTCCCACGAATTGAACTTTCACCTTTGGAGTCATAATTAATAGAGCATTCCAGCCTTTTTAACTCCCTACTACCTTTTATTACCTATTTTAGAATTAGAAGCTGAAACCTTATGAAGACGGCAGGCTTTAATTTTTTGTCAAAAGTGCCATAAACTATTCCTCAAACCCACATACGAAACCCCCACAACACGATGGATCTCCTTCACTCTCAGCAAAACCCATTCTAAGTACCTTGAACATCCAGATTTCCCCAACCCACTGGTGGATAGGAACTTAGGGAAGTGCAAAACAAGGCTTCCACCCTATTGAAAAGATCCACATCGCATCAAGTCATGTCGTACACAGGCTGATTGCACCCAAACCCATCCCAACCAAACTAGGCACAGCGGTTCCTTCCCCCTTATCACCATTAACACTGACCTCTCACACAAGACTTGAAGATGAACAAGAAACAGAGGGATCAACGACCAGTGAAGAATTAATTCTTCCATTTTTAACAGCGAAAGCCCACTCAGCAAACCCAGGGTCAACTGCAACGCCAAAACAAGTCTTGATCAACAACCACCAACAAGCCCTAAGACAATAGCACTATCACCCTGGCTATCTAACTGACTAATTAAGCGAGCAACTACACCAAGAAACTTAGGACCACCAGAGACACCAACACCACAGGGAGGTTGAAAAAAAGACAGCGGGAAAGTTTCTAGGTATGACACCTTCGACCTAGAAACGCCAGCAGGGCCTAAGACAACCTGTTGAGATCACAACAAAGACACTGCGTCACTGCCGACAAGATCTTCTAAGGGAGGTTGAGAAGACAGTCATAAGAAAGTTTCCAAGTTACACCTTCGACCCAAAAACACTAGCAAGGCCTTAGACAACCTGTTGAGAGCACAACGAAGGCACTGCGTCATTGCCGGGCAGATCTACAGTTCTCACCATGCTCCCCTCCATGAGTAACACCAGCTGCAAAGTAGAACAAGAGAGCGCTGAAACAGACCCAGAAGCACCAACGGGAGTACTCCCCCCACCCTCCCCAAGTGGAGGTTGAGGAAAAAAGGTTAAGACAGCTTGGAAGCGCATCACAACAGGTCCTCCAAGTTGACCTGTACAAATACCCATAACCTTCACTATGTCCGAGCCCAACACAAGACGCCCCGAACCCAGTGGCCCACCTCCCATGTTTGTCCTCCATTTTAATGAAAATTTTGATTAGGGCTTGTGGGAAAACTTAGCCTAAGCGCCCCCCAAGCCCATCAGAACCTTCCCTTTAAAGTCTCGAAAAGTGTAGGCCACTAGAGGCAGGCCTAAACTATTCGGAGCAACAAGGGGCTTGGACATGCGCACACACGGGGGGCGGAAGGAGTTCGTCTAACAAGGCCTGACTTACTTTCACAAGCACTTGGGTCCTATCCTACATCAATTCACTCTAAGCAATGGACCACATCCAAATTTATGCATAGCAACATCTCTCTAAGGTTGCGAACATAAAAAAATTTCAATTATACATCCCTTATCCTTCCTCGAGCAAAGTCCACCAGCAAAGATATTGGGATCTCCTCCAACCCCAGATACAAAGCCAAATGAAAACCGCTCAGTTGTGATATGTCCCATCGGTGCAAACACTTTAGAGTTCCAAAAAACAACCTTCGTCAACACTGTCAGAGTTCTCCTCAGCCCCCGCAAACACCTTTGCAAACGGCCTTAATCACCACCTTAACAACTCCATCCTCACTTAGTTGCACTTAACAATATTAACGAAGCTAAACATTATGCTGAAGGAACTACCAATGAAAAAGAGCGGAATCAAAGAGAAAAGAGAAAAAGGATTTGCTAATAATACCAGGAGTTCCCAAAAACACCCTTCGTCAACACTGTCAGAAATCTCCTCAGTCCCCGCAAGCACCTTTGCAAACGGCCTTAAGCACCACCTTAACAACTCCATCCTCACTTAGTTGTACTTAACAATATTAACGAAGCTAAACATTATGCTGAAGGAACGACCAATGAAAAAGAGCGGAATCAAAGAGAGAAGAGAAAAAGGATTTGCTAATAACACCAAGAGTTACTTTAATCACTTCACGCGGATCCTTGCCTTCAATTAGATGAAAGGTAAATTTTTATTCATTCCTTGATGAGCCATACAGCATCTACAAGCTTTTCACAAGACGCAGGAAATAGGAAATGGGAGCTTACACTGAAATATAGCTACAAAGCACAAATCCCCATCTTGATCCTCATAAAAGTTAAAAACATAAGGAATTTAAGGAAAAAAATATACTCAGATTTCTTGTCCTTTAGAATCCAAGAGCAGAAATCCCACCAACTTGGCCAGTAGTACATTAATAGCCATCTCTCAGTTGGCATGATTAGTTAACGTGTGCTTTCATTCTATGAGAAAACATAACCACAACAACCATAAAGACAAGTACAGGATTCAAATTAATCTTCACTTTTTCCAAGCC
Organism: Corylus avellana; assembly: GCF_901000735.1. Classification (NCBI taxonomy): domain Eukaryota; kingdom Viridiplantae; phylum Streptophyta; class Magnoliopsida; order Fagales; family Betulaceae; genus Corylus; species Corylus avellana. Next base: position 11,967,098 of record NC_081548.1, on the reverse strand, counting down.
CTCCATTTTGTTCCCATGGGCCACACCCAAGCCTAAGGTCAAATGAATACAACTTCATAGTATAATACTCAGAATTCAAATCCAATCAATTCCACAAAGTTTTCATTCTAAAAAGTAGGCAAAGCTAGAATCACGATTTAATTCAGTTCAACGCAAATTTACCCGCTGTGAGGGGTTCGAAGCTCTCGATTGGGAGGCGTGGGCACGTAGACGGGAGTGACAGAGCCCGAACCCTCTTTATCTTTCTCTTTCTCTCCTTCTTTTTCAACAGTCGAAGACGACGCGAACACGCGCGGGCAAGGCCGAAACCCTAGCTTCGGAGAGCTCCGTTGCGTCCCAAAGGAGCTGAGCTTTGAAGGCTGAGCGAGCTTAACACTGGACTTAAGGTTTAAGGATGGAACCCCGAAGTTGGGAGAGAAATGGTGAGGCTCGCAGAGTGAATACACCATTGTTTCCATTGCAATGGGAAGTGAAGCAGCTGAGTGCGACTTTGAATATGGAGTAGGACATAAAAGCTATGTTTGGCAAGGGGAAGCCCGCACTGTAGCTGGTACCAGCTACACCAACCGTATTAATTTTGACTTTGTAATTTTTTTTTTTTTTTTGTTTTGTCTTTTAAAAAAAACAAAGTATTAAAATTGGCCAAAAATTGCTGCACACTTCACGGGAATTTTTTTTTTTAATTTTTTTTTTTCAAAGCAAAAAAAAAAAAAAAAGGAGAGAACGATGGAGCCACCCCTTAGGATCCGTGGTTCGACCATTCATGGCCAAGGGAGTGAACCGGGCCCCTTGGCAAAAAAAAAAAGGGTGAAAATGGACCACCCCAAAGACCGGGTAGTTTGGACGGCCACCACAACGGCCACCCCCAAATGCAATAAGGGGTGGCCGGGGTGGGATCGGGCCGAGCCAAAACCCCATTTTGGCCAAGGGAGTGGCTCCACGTTCTCCTCCCACTTTTTTTTTTTTGCTTTGAAAAAAAAAAATTCACGTGAAGCGTGCAGCAATTTTTGGCCAATTTTAATACTTTGTTTTTAAAAAAAAAAAAAAAAAAAAATTACAAAGTCAAAATTAATACTGTTGGTGTCAGATTGCACTGTAGCTGGAACAATACCGTTCCAGCTACAGTGCGGGGCTTCCCCTTGCCAAACATAGCTAAATTTCATACAATCACCGGTCGTAGGAATTCTTCCACATCCCACTCTCTAAAATAAAATCTATTAAATAACACGTAACAAGATTGAATTTAAAACTCAATTCATCGAAACTTTGTCCTCGGACTCGGAGCATGTGAGATGTGAGAAAAAGAGTCACAGAGACGGTCGTAATTTACCGTATAAGCTTCAAACAACAGGTGTACGAGAGCTTAACAACTCGCAAAAACACTAAAAATACAAAACTACCACAAAATTAAGCCCGGCAAAACTTGTTCGCGTGTCGGGTTTATGTCCGAACCGATTATGACTCGACACATTTAACTAAACGTGTCGAGCCCCCAACCCGAACACGACACGGTCTATAAACGGGTAACATGACATGAACCCGATCATATAAACGGGTTGTAATCGTGTCGTGCAGTGGCAGATCTAAGAATTGGAGTTACCAGGGGTGTAAAAAAATAATTTTTTTTTCTCTTTATGTATTATATATATTTTTTATAATACGGTAAATACAATGAAAAAATAAATTATACCATAATATATGTATTACAAATCAAATCAAACTCATCAAATTACCCAACAAAAAAAAACAAAAACAAAAATCAAAGTAACTATTAAAAATCTTCATCTAACTACGTCACAAACACATAATAATTTAAACTACTTACGAAATAAACTAAGCACAATTAAATGACTACTAGTGTCTAAGAAAAATGAGTACTTTTAGTGGGCTATTAGCATACGGCTATTTCTTTTAGAAAAGCTTCAAATCTCAAAGCATAAATTACATTGAAGTCTAAGCCTACATAAAAAAGACTAGAGTCTAAATTTAGCCAAAAAAAAAAAAAATCACATTTATCTATAAACTATGACGAGAAACACTAAAAAATTCACCCATTATCTTTTTTTAATAATAAACTATTATCTACTCTCTCTCCACTAATAAAATATAACTTTATTCTCTCTCTCTTTAATAAAAATAGCCTCATTTCTCTACATAATGACCATTTGAACGACAAAAAGAAGGCCAAGGGCACCCTTGGTAAACTTTTTTTTACCAGGGGGCACCTTTAAAATTTTGATTGAAAATACTTAATAAATTTTTTAAAAAAAAAATTTATCAGGGGCTCCTTCCCCCAGGTTGCCCCTATGTAAACAGTAAATCTGCCACTGGTGTCGTGTTATCTGTTTATAAACTGACCCGACCCGACACGAATGTAAACTCATTATAGTTTTTAACCTTTTATAGCCATACTAAAATGGTTTTTTTTTTTTTTTTTTTTTTTAATTTATTTATTTATTTTTTTTTTTTTATCAAGTCTTTCCTCTGCTTCCTAAACAAGGGAGGTAGAATTGGAGTTTTTTTTGTTAGGGTTGAGCTTTTAGGTTTAGACGTTTCATGGAAAAAGAAAAAAAAAATACGGGTCAAACGTGTCAACCTGTGAACCCGGCAGGTTGACACGACACTAAACGTGTCGTAAACGGTGACCAATTTACGACCCGAACCCATTTCAGCCCAACCCTAACCCGAATTTTACATGTTGTGTTCATGTCGGGTTCGCGTGTCACGGGTTAAATTGCTAGCCCTAACCAAGACGAGCATGCAACAAATGAGACGATTGTGAAATTTTTTACTAGAAATAAAATTTTGGGGAAATTTCGCTAGTCTCATTTTGAAAATACCCTTCAAATTTCAAAAACTCTCAATTAAACCCTCTGATCTAGTTTGGCAGAGCTACTGGCAATTCCTTCAATACAATTAAATGGTAACTCACTAAGTGAATCACCGATTCATTAATTAGAGTAAATACAACACGAAAGGTGAAAATACATGATTTGGGACTTATATATTCATGAGGTGGACAAATGTTGTACATTCAAGCCTCTTAACTCGCATATGTTAATTTCTTAGTATTGTTATTTGTTTGATTTTCTGTTATTTTAGTATTTTCAAGTGTTTAATAAAGATACAAGAAGTATCATTAATTTTGGGCTTAAAGCACACTTTGAAAAGGCCTAAAAAAGTGTGCTCAAGCTTAACCAATTATAATAGTGGACCTATATGATTTGGTCAAATTTAATCAAAACAAGGAAATGATTAAATCAGAATTTCTCTAATTAGAGTTAAAATCGGATTTGATTAAATTTCAGATTCTGCACATGTCTCCGTATTTTGACCATAACTTTCTGTTTAAATATCAGATTGAGGTGAAATTAGCATAATTGGAAAGCTAACTCAACATACTACAAATCATTATGAAATAGGATTTTCCCAATTCTGACATTTGCTATGCCAAAATAGTCCCGCAATTAAAGAACGCAAATCTGGATGAATCATATTCCGATTTGTACTAGGATTACTTCCAAATTTGACTAGGAGACTAAAGTACGGTTTTTATGGGTTTCCTATGGCTTCTAGGACTTGTTTACTCCCTATAAATAGACCCCTAAGCTTCAAGAGAATGAGTGCTTAGTTTTAGACATAAATTATCTCCTTTGAGGCCTCACAAGTTGAAAAGGAGAGGATCATGGCAGGAGGCCACCCAACACCAAGATGAGAGGCTAATTCTATAATAGAGCGTTGATGTAGCCATTTCCAAGTAACAATGGTTTAATTTTATTTTAATTTGGGCTTTTTTATATTATGCATGATGGTTGTATAACTGTGAGATTGATCTTAATGTTTATATTCAATCATTATAAATTTCTTCTCTTGTCTTAGTAAGTCTTTTATATTGATTCAACTCAATCTGTCATATTTTATGAGATTAAATGAATGATTGTTATACAATGGTTTTAACTGACACGTTATCCATAGGATTTGATAGGCCATGCCTAGGAAAGACGGATTGTACTACACCCTAGTTTAGTGTAATTTAGGTAGACAATTCGTGTCAACCGAAGATGGGTTATGCTTATTCATTGATTGTGTGTAACCTAGGGAAGATGGATCATACCGCATCTTAGTAGTTAGGTGGACGGTTCGTGCCAACCGAACATGGGTTATACCTATTTCTAAATGATGGTATTTTCTTGATTACTCGAGTGAGACGAGCCATATATCATGCATAATATGAATTTCTCTTATTAATTTATGGTTGATCATTGTTATGCGGTGAGTGGTGAATCAACCCCCTATTCTTTCTCTCATCACTACTATCTTTTACTTTTATGCATTTCGTTTAAAAACAAATCAAACTTCTTTTAATTAAGTTATATTTAATCTTGATAAATTCAATAATAACACATACACAGTCCTTGAGGTTCGACACCATCAATATAGCCCTATCATACGAGGATTCGTTCTATTGCAAGTGGTTCTTTTTATTATTGGTTATTTTTGGACATAAAAAGACCGTATCAATTTTTGGCACCGTTGCCAGGGACTGCTTAACGATTGCGTTGTTAAGTTTTAAAGATTAAATCTAGCTTAATTTATTTTCTATTTTTATTTTCTTTTATTTTATTTTTCTTTTCTAATCTTTATTTATTTATTTATTTTTTCAGCTCTCACGTCCGTAGCTGCACAGGAGTTTCAACACCTGTGCGCTCGAGCCCAGCCATCCTGCGCTCGAGCCTATCATTGGCAGTGCGCTCGAGCACACCTTCCAATGCGATCGAGCACACTTGCGCAACCTCCAACAGTTGCGCACGAGCGCATCAGCCCTGCACCCCAGCATTTGTCAGCAGTGCGCTTGAGCGCACCCTCAAGTGCAATCGAGCGCACCTATGGCAACTTGACTAGTTCTAGCCCTGAATTTCCAGCAAACCTGAGGGTTGTTTGTGAGTTTTTGTTTTATTTTTCTTTTGTTATTTTATTTTATTTTTGTCAGTTAAGTTCATGTGGGGAGGCATTCTAACACCCCATAGTCCTTATCACCATGTTAAAGATTGTCCTACTGCTGGACAATTTTCTAATTATTCTTATGAGCATAGAACACACTGTTCTCCAAACCAGGGAATGACCTTTATTCTAATTCCTATAACCTGCATGGAGCAATCGGTCTAATCTCTCATGACAACTCAAGCTCCTGGAAATTATGCTCCACAATTTCACAAACTGCACCATCAATCATATCTGCAGTTCAACAATCAATCCTATTCCTCTCAATATCAAGCAAACTCCATAGCAGCAGTATCAGGCCACACCATCTCCTCTGTCAGATACTGACTTTCTAGATAAGTTGAAGGCTATTTAGACCAATGATCAACTATTGCATGCTCATGAGGAGGAGCCATCTCACATCTATCGGCCTCCACAGCATCAGTATCAGGCCACACCATCTCCTCGGTCGAATTCTGACTTTCAAGATCAAATGTTGAAAAGTCAAGATCAGATATTGAATCTTCTCAACAAGACTAATTAGATTATGAAATCTCAACAAGAAATGATGAAGTCTCAACAGGAACTGGTGCACTATACCCCTCGATTCTTCGATGAGATAGAAACCAAGATAGAAGTTCACGTTATACAAAACATCAACCACCTCAATAGAGAAGAAGAAGAGCATCAAAGTCAGATAGTGGCCAATCCTGAAGGTCACTACATGGTGCATGAGAGTACTTATCCTAAGCAAGCTATCACCACATTGAGGAGTGAAGAAGTGGTCATAAATAATGTAGGAGAGAGGAAGGAAGAGCAAATTGAGGCCCCACAAGATCTACATCGAGGAAAAGGCAAGGAAGTGAGCACTAAGGCTTCTTCACCATCAACTCCTATTCCCGAAACGCCATTGAGCCTCGAGCCCCTATTTCATGTGTTGTTCCACAATTACCCACCTAAATTAATAGGCAAATAATTGGATGTTTTACCCGCAAGTGCACGAGGTCAACATAGTAGTATAGTGTGCAAATACGGGGTCATTCCCACAAGGACTGCTGAATCTTGTTTTAAAATCAATTCCCAAAGTAAAATAAAGCAAGAGATTGAATTTAAATTGATAATGATAAAAAAGGTAGGGCTTTGATATCCACCACTAATTATATTTAGCTAATATATCAATATGCCAATATTTTGATCATGTTATGAATATCTAATGTTTGTCAACTTAAGGGAATTGGTGTCTATTCTTTAAGCTATTGATTTCCCTAAGCAACGAATTAGGCATGAGTGTCTACTCTAATTCTTTTCTTTCTTAAAGGATTTAGCATGGGTGTCTACTAAGTTGTTTTTTAAGAAAGCACAAAACTGTGGAAATCGACAAACACATGAGGCCTAGGGCATGGGTGTCTACTCCCGGTTCTCCATGTTGCTTAACCCAAGAATCCTGTGTGGATATCTTTTGTTACTTATGTTAAACCTAGGACTCAATCATCCAAATTTATTTAACTAACTAGTCCATACCACATGCACATGTTGATCAGGCATACACATATGAGGAATTCATGAAACTAGGTATTAATCAAGTTAGACATCATAACAAGATCATCACAAAGGCGCCAATATTGAATATTAATAAAACATAACTAGGGCTTCAATCTAGCCATACTAAATAAATTAGCTACACATAGAAGGAAAAGAAAGGAAAAGAATAAACTCGAGACTGGACTTGAAGAGCTCTAATTCTTCTCCTTGCAAAGCATACCTATTCTAGAGGCTTAAGGGTCTATTTATAGGCTTTAGAAGTCCTTGACAAACTAGTAAACCTAGGAATTTCTTAGGATTTCAAAACCTATTGCAATTGGGAGTTGGAAAACCCTAATATGGAAAAAATGACAATCTGGCCGCTACTTGATATGTCTCCTGCGCACGGGTGAGATCGATCGCAACCCGAGTGCGCTCAATCGCAGGTCTGCGATCAAGCCTCTTTTGTTCCGCGCTCGAACATTGATTGCCTGCTTCGTGCTGTGTCTTCTCTGGTACTGCGCACGATCGCAGGTAACCTGTGATCGATTGCAGTGTCAGGGGCTCCCATTATTCCCATCTTCTCTCTTTGAGACCAAATCTTCCAGATTTACTTCATTTTCTTCTAAAAGCCTACAAAAGTATGGAAAGCACAAAAAGTAATTAAAACGACCTAATTAATTAAAACCAAAGGATTAAAACATGCAAGTTAAGGGCTAAAAATATGAATATTTTAGCACTTAACACACCCCCAAACTTACATATTGCTAGTCCCTTAGCAGTACAAAACTAAAAACAAAATGGAAAAACAGAAAACAAAAGATAAATCCATCTTTCGTGAGATGTACGATTCCATTTGGCATATGCAACAAGCTTTTTAAACCTCTAGGAATTCCCTAGAGGACGAGTTAAGTCTCGTGAGGGTTTTCCAGAATTGTTATCCGCAAACATCATGCACAGTTCATGTTATTCCAAAAATTAAAATATCACTTCAAGATCATGATTTTCATTCATTAGCAGGCTTAAAAATATGAACTCCATCTTCACAATGAATTGGAATCTCAAAGTTCAATTACTTACAACGGACATGCTAAATCATCACAAGTTTGAAAACAATGTAAAATGAACTAGCACAAAATTATGAGGCTTCCAATTCTTTCCAATGTGTAATGTCTCTATATCTCAAAATTCATTGAAATCCCTAATAGAATGAACAACAATGGCATATTTCTTTTTTCTTTTTTTGGGGGGGGTCAGGTTATACAATGTTTGGTTCCCTTAAGCTTTCTAATTGACCCTTGTACCGAGTGTTCAGTCAATGACTCCCAAACCAGGTGGTTTTAGGGCATTAGGTGTAGAGACACCCCTAAGGACCTACTAACTCGAGTCAAAAAGGCTACAAAACCAACTAACTATGACATTGATCAAATCAACATTTTTCACTTTTTGACATGAACACTCAATGCTTTGAGGCAAGAGGTCTAGTTACTCAGTAAAAGCGATCAATGATCATTTATTTTATATCTTTTTTTTTTTTCATCACTATATATGCCATAGTGTCATCTAATAAGTCATCCAATTTCATCCAAGATGCAAAAACACACATATCAGACCTCATGTCATACCTCACAGATTATGTGCTAATGTGCTTGCGTGATTAGATCAAACATGTGATTTTTTCAACTGTCATCAGCAAGTAACCAAACTAACAAATTCACTCATTAGATCATGTGTTCAAAATTTTAAGCTCACTAATGAATTCAAGCCACAATTCTTTTAGATTAACTAAAATTTTTAGGGTAAACATGAACATGCAAATTTTTTTTTTTTTTTTTTTTTTTTTTCAAATAAACAAACACACACACAAAACAAATAACATGAAATTGGGACAAAGTGTGTGTGAACATGTGTGCCCATACCCCCAAACTTAAATGACACATTGTCCCCAATGTGTCTAAGTAAAGGAAAGAGTGTACCCGGGAGATGGTCGACATCGTCTTGGAAAGTATGGCTCATAGCACACCCTCAAACTTAAATGACACATTGTCCCCAATGTGTCTAAGTAAAGGAAAGAGTGTACCCGGGAGATGGTCGACATCGTCCTGGAAAGCATGGCTCATAGCACACCCCCAAACTTGAAGTGAAGCATACTTGTCCCTGCAAAATAAGAAAACACACAAACAAGTAAAAAGAAACAAAATTAAAAATTGAACTTAAAACACACTAAACAAAATAAAAGGACAAACTATGGGGTGCCTCCCATGAGCGCTAAGTTTAACATCTTCAGCCAGACTGTGGTCCCTGCTCAAAGTTGTCCCGAAGAAGATGCTTGGTTCGGGAATTCTGTTGAACACCTGGTGTGCACTGTGATGACCAAGGTTGCTAAGGCATGGCAACGACTGCCCAAAACCCCCTGCAAAAGATGAAAACCCAACCACAGAAATGCAAATGTGGGTGGTGAAACACCCACACTTTGCAAAAATTATGTAAAATGGAAGTTGGGGGAGTAGGAGTTGGGTGTGTGATGTGTTGTGTGAAGGAAAACGGGTTGTGTGGTTGTGTGGTGGTGTTGTGGAGGTGCGGTGAGGTGGTGGTTGAAAACTGGTGGAAGTGAGGGATAAGGGGTGGTGTGCCAGTAGAGGTGATGTTTAGTGATGGAGTGTGTATTGCACAGGGAAGAAAAGGATGTGGGGAATGGGGGAAAGTGACCTAAAATAGGTCATGTGGCCTGCTGCCCGAGTGCACTCGATCGCACGCATGGTGCGCTCGATCGCACTCGCGCAGTGAAGTGCGTGTTTTGGTGATGTGCACTCAAACGCATACATGATGCGCTCGATCACACTGACAGAATGTAATGCAGCCAAAAGTTGGTTGCTGCGCTCCATCGCACTCAAGGTGCGCTCATTCACAGTAATAGAATGTAACAAAATTGACCAGGGACTCAAAACATTAAAACACTTAAAGTAAAATAAAACACAAAGGAAAACAAAAACAAAATAATAATAAAACAAAATAAAATAAAACAAACAACAAAATAAAAAGGATATGCTATGGGGTGCCTCCTATGAGTGTTAAGTTTAACGTCTTCAGCCAGACGGTAGTACTTTAAACTCGAAGCACCAATCTTTTCTTCTCTTGCACCAAAGGAAATGAATCTTTTCTGCTGCAAGGTGATTCTGAGTGTTTCTAGATTGGGGAGGACCACTCTGAGTTTTCTCAAACAGTTGCTCATCCGGTGGGGAATCATGAACTGGAATAAAGTAAGAAGAAAACTCAGGGAGTTTTTCTATCTTGATGTCCTCAAATTGCTTATGTGGTAGCTCTAACAGACTTCTCTCTTGGCCTCTTGGTGTTTCAGGAATATGAGCTAATGGTGAAAAAATCTTAGTGCTCTCTTCTTTTTCCCGATGTAGCTCCTCTAGAACTTTGGTTTGCTTCCCATTCCCCTCTTTCACTTGATTTTCAACCACCTCTTCTCTCTTCAACGTGACAACTTGCTCATGATAGTATGTCACTCTTCCTCCATGTATTGTCCATTGGGATTTTCCATCAACTGATTTTGACACTCTTCTTCTTGATATTGTTGACGCCAATTGATGGGAGATGCCCTCAGCTCCTTGGCCAATTTTCCCATTTGTACTTCTAGTCTTTGAATGGCTTGATCATTTCTTTGAATGGACTGCTCATGCTTGGCATTGGTTTATTTTTGATCAGTCATGAACTGCTGTTGAGAAGTCATGAACTGCTGTTGAGGAGTCACCAAGGTGTGTATCATACCTTTCAGTCTATTCAGCCTTGACTCTTGCTCTTGATTTGCAGATAAATACAAAGGACACATTTCAGTAGAATGATCAAAACGAGAGCATGTGGCATATACCTAGAGTTGGGTGGCTGGCTGAATAGAAGAAATGTTTTGACTAGCCATGGATTTTACAAGTATATTTAATGTATTTTGCATGGCATCCAACTGATCTTGTAGTGGTGGATCCGATGGAAAGGAATATGAATGATTTCTAGGAGCTTGGGCTTGCCATGAAAGATTGGATTGTTGGCTCCATGTTGGGTTACAAGAATCAAGATAGCGGCTGTTCCCCAATCTAGAGAATGCTGCGTTCATGTATTAGTTAGAAATTTGCCTCAATGTAGGACATTCTCTAACACTGTGATAAGGGTCGTGGCAACATGAACACGGTCTACGGGGTGTCGGAGTGCCGCCCCGCATGTGTGAAGGTAAAAATAACAAAAGATTAAAATAAAAAGGGAAAATAAAAACAAATTTAAAAATAAAACTTACGAAGATGCAGACTCAATTGACCCTGCATAAAACAAAAGAAAAAAATCAGATCTATAATTAGTGTAGTAACTATGCTGCTCTTTGGATGTGCGATTGATCGCACTGTGAGGTGCGCTCGATCGTACTGGTGCGCTCGATCGCCATGGTTGGGTAATCGATCGCACATCCAAAGGCAGAACAGTCACCACAAGAAAAACAGAAAATAACTAAATTAAAATAACACAACTAAAGAAAAATAATTCTACACAAAATGCGCCGCAGTCCCCAGCAACGACGCCAAAAACTTGTTGTTCCATAATTACCCACCTAAATTAATGGGCAAATAACTGGATGTTTTACCTACAAGTGCACGAGGTCAATATAGTAGTATAGTGTGCAAATACGGGATTATTCCCACGAGGACTGCTGAATTTTGTTTTAAAATCAATTCCCAAAGTAACATAAAGCAAGAGATTGAATTTAAATTGATAATGATAAAAAGGTAGGGCTTTGATATCCACCACTAATTATATTTAGCTAATATATCAATATGCCAATGTTTTGATCATGTTATGAATATCTAATGTTTGTTAACCTATGGGCATTGATGTCTACTCCTTAAGCTATTGATTTCCCTAAGCAACAAATTAGGCATGGGTGTCTACTTTAATTCTTTTCTTTCTTAAAGGATTTAGCATGAGTGTCTACTAAGTTGTTCTTTAAGAAAGCATAAAACTGTGGAAATCGACAAACACATGAGGCCTAGGGCATGGGTGTCTACTCCCAGTTTCACATGTTGATTAACCTAAGAATCTGATGTGGATATCTTTTGTTACTTATGTTAAACCCAGGACTTGGTCATCCAAATTGATTTAACTAACTAGGCCATACCACATGCACATGTTGATCAGGCACACACATATGAAGAATTCATGAAACTAAGTATTAATCAAGTTAGACATCATAACAAGATTATCACAAAGGCGCCAATATTGAATATTAACAAAACATAACTAGGGCTTCAATCTAGCCATACTAAATAAATTAGCTACACATAGAGTTGATGTTAAACATCTTCATAAAAGAAAAGAAAGAAAGGAAAAGAATAAACCCGAGACTGGACTTGAAGAGCTCCAATTCTTCTCCTTACAAAGCATACCTATTCTAGAGGCTTAAGGGTCTATTTATAGGCTTTAGAAGTCCTTGACAAACTAGTAACCCTAGGAATTTCGTAGGGTTTCAAAACCTATTACAATTGGAAGTTGGAAAACCCTAACATGGAAAGAATGACAATCTGGCCCCCACTTGATATGTCTTCTGCGCACGGGTACGATCGATCGCAACCCGTGTGCACTCGATCGTAGGTCTGCGATCAAGCCTCTTCTGTTCTGAGTTCGAACGCTGATTGCCTGCTTCGTGCTGTGTCTTCTCTGGTACTGCGCTCGATCGCAAGTAACCTATGATCGATCGCAATGTCAGGGGCTCCCATTGTTCCCATCTTCTCTCCTTGAGCCCAAATCTTCCAGATTTACTTCATTTTCTTGTAAAAGCCTACAAAAGTGTGGAAAACACAAAAATGAATTAAAATGACCTAATTAATTAAAACCAAAGGATTAAAACATGCAAGTTAGGGGCTAAAAATATGAATATTTTAGCACTTAACCCCAGGTAATCTAAAACCCTCATTTGTAGGGAGATATGACACTCTCCCGATTATTATTGCTTATGACCTACCAAATGTAAAGTCTTGGAAATTAATTAACTGATAATTAATTCCACGGTTCGTCTTCCAGCCCTATCCCTCACGGGACAAGACTTAGGGACCTCTACTCCTCGAAAAGAGAGGATACTAAGTAGTGAAAAGTATAAAATTCTATAAACATTAATCATTACAATCAGAGCATTTATCAGGAATCATCAAAGTAGCTAAAATCACACTATACAAATCATCTTTACAAGGGATCTATATTATACCTTAATATGCAAGCATGCATCAAAGCTCTTAAGTCTACAACATAACTCAAAAGTACTAGTTACCATGAGTACCTACCTAAGCTTGCAATAAGTCCTCAAGCATCTCCCGGATCGAATCCTCCACAATAACTGGATGCTTCGCGGTATCCGTCTTCTGCTAGACTATCTAGAACAACATAGTTGTACATATGGAGAAAAAGGGAAAGGATACAAGGGTAAGTCCAACGACTTAGTGAGTATAAACGCACATAATGTACCCATCATTAAAATGTGAAATTAGTTGTTTATAAAGCACACACAACATTATGAGATGACAATTTATCACGGGTGTAATATAGATATAATATATGCTTATAATCATGAGTAACAGTAGTAGTTCAACTATATGGTTTACCCGAGATATTACCCATTCTCAGCAG